>NW_028318506.1:330000-610000 GCF_062004578.1 Staurois parvus | reverse complement strand
AAAATAAACCAAACTCCATAGCAGGGGCGGACTGAAAACTCATGGGGCCCCCGGGCAATAGGGGATCATGGGGCCCCTGTGTCCTTGCCCAAACTCAAAAAAGCGTATAAAAAAAAAAAAAAAAAAAAAAAAAAATTTACCAGGGGCATGGGGCCCCTTACCGACCCCGGGCCCTCGGGCCCGAGTTTCCAAATGGTCAGTCCGCCCCTGCTCCATAGTTATTCGTTTGTGAGAAAAGACAGTTACCGAGGGCATATTTTGTAAAGGTAGTAGTAACCAGCACCATCAGGCTACATCAACCTCTAATGTTCTGTTTTATATTTTTATGTGGACAGCGGCTGTAGATCTAGATGTACAAACAAAAAAGACTATGTAGTCAGTAGCCATGTTTTTTGTAGTTTGACTTACCTAAAGCTCTACTTGGAGTTTTGCTGACATGTGTTTCCCTGTATACATGCATTTCTTTCAAATATAAAAAAGTCTTTATTTATTCTGTCTATACAAGTACAACTGAGAAGCTGGCTCAGGCTCTCAGCAGCTCATTGAGAGCCTGAGCCAGCTGCTGGTCCAGGCATCAGGGTGGATCCCGACTATATGGTTGAAATCTTTTCAGAGCCTGGACCAAGTCTGCAACGTTAGCCGGCAGCAGGCTTTAGTCCGCTGTCGCCTCAAAACGGTCACAGGAGTGCAGAACGAACTGCACTCTTGTGATCCATAGGAGACGTACAGCCAAAAAAAAAACCAAAAAACTTTGGCTATACCTCTACTTTAAAGCCGTCTGTCTCTTCCTGTCCCTGGGGAGTTATGTTACTCCAATTTCTTGTAATCTGATGATCACAAAGGTATTAATAATGAGGAATCTGAAGCAATGCAGAACTCAGAGCTAGAATGCTGTTCAATCAGATCATAGTGCTGGAGCCATTACTTTTTTTAGTCCACTCTTAGGAATCTGTAAGGAAGATGTAAATTTGGGACACATTTGAGCGTTCCCACATTGCCTTGGTCATATAGTTACATTTTTATGCCTGATCTTAACACCTTAGAAAGGGAGTAAAGCTTAAAGTGGAAGAAAAGCCTAACTATATCTATTCTTAAAAATGTTCCTTCCTTCTACCTATCCTGTATGAAAAAACAACAAAAAAAACCCCTTTATACCTATTTTTAATCTGCTCAGGTGTGGTCACATGATCCTGTAGTTTTGGCTCCTGTATCAGTGAGCGCCTGCTGCATGGAACAGGTAGGAAGGCTGGGCTATGGAAGCCTATGGGTGATATCACAGCTCCCGAAATTCAGAGCTGTTCTTGAATCCTCCCTTGCGCAGTGCTGCGGTATCATGTGGTTGGAGTGGATTAAAAATTGCCAAGTATACAGATCTTTCTATACAGGTTAGGCAGGACAGGCAGAAGGAGAGGGAGGGAACATGATATAGATATAGTTAGGCTTGTATTCCACTTCAGGGGGTCTGACAGTTTGTTCATAAAAATAAAACTCCTGCCAAGTGTAGGCACCACAAGGTGTCGGTTGTTACAATGGTTTTCTTTTCTGTGCACCCCTCTGAATTAGGTTTCAGGTACCCTGACCTCAGTTCAAACATCCCCAGTGTCCAATGATTCTTACATTGAACACATTGAACAAGGTACACAGTGCTCATCTACATAAGCAGGTCTTAGGCTAGCTATGCACCAGTAGAATTTTGTTTAAAAATTACCATTAAAAATTCAAATGAATGTTCTCAAAAACATTTTTGATGGTCAAATCAATGACTGTTTACAACTGTAGCAAGAAGCACATTCGAAAATATTTTGTAGATACTGTAATGTGCATGTGCTAGAAAAAAAGAGAAACCTGTTTTATATGTCTGGGTTTCCATTCAAGTAGTAGGTCTGGACGAAATGTTGGTGGTTTAAAAACACAATTGGTTGACTCAATGATGGCAAGATCGAATGCTCTGAAAAACAACTTTCCAGAATTTCCATAAGAATATTTGAGCAAAATATCACTTGTCCATGGCCAGCTTTATCCTCCAATTTGAGTAAGTCAAGCCTTTATGAAAACATTATGTAGAAAGTAAAAGAATAAAACTACTACTAATTCCAGACCAGGGGCGGACTGACAACTCATGGGGCCCCTGGGCAATAGGGGATCATGGGGCCCCTGTGTCCTTGCCCAAACTCAAAAAAGCCTAAGAAAAAAGGTACCGGGGCATCTCATGGGGCCCCCTACTGACCCTCAGGCCCTCGGGCAGTGTCCGAGTTTCCAAATGGTCAGTCCGCCCCTGCTCCAGACAGACGCTGGACACAATTAGCAGGAAGCAGAGACCTCACAGGCAAATGTGGCAGCATCCATCTATACATATAATTTTAAACTATACATAGAAGTAAGATTTTTAACCTACACACTGATAAAAAGATATACATGAAGTTGGATCACCGTCAGTTTAAAAAAAAAAAAAAAAAAAAGTTTCTCTTTAACCCAGATAGACCTGAATCTCCCATCTCCCTTTTCTTCTCCGTGGCTCCCCTGGTGGAGATTGATAGTGTTAGTGTCTGGCGAGGAATAAAGTGAGCTCAGCAGCTGTGTTAATATGATCCATACATCAGGGAGAGGACGCCGGGAATCGCAACCATTTATCAGTCCTGAGCAGTGAATGCTGAGCTTGGCAAGGCTGGTGATATGAACTTCTTATTTACCCAAGTGTTTTAGAGCGCCTTTGTTGCATATCTATTGCAAGGCACAATAGGAGGAAATATAGGAACCAGAGTAAATGTTCTGTAACAGTTTTTAAAACTCAAGAAAGATTTGCTTTCATGGACAGCACTGGTGTCATCTTGACATGGATCATTGTAGTGCCTTATGCGTTACTATGATTAAATATTCTAACTCCATAGCTGACATAACGAGACCAGGGCCTGGTGAATTCTTCCAAAAAAAAAAAAAAACAAACAAAAAAAAAAACTTTCCATGCCCCAACAGTTAAAAAACAAAAAAACACCACAGTATGAGAATGTAAAAAAAGGTATTAAAAAAAAAAAAAAAGTAGGAGTAATCAGTCAAAAAAAGTTACTGTAATTTAACTAAGCACATTGACAAATTAATTTTGGTCCATTTACAGATTTATTTTTGGCAAACACCATACATCAACTAGGGTAGAATGTGACAATCTGTCCCTCCTCTCCTTGTTGTCCATTCAAAGTCTTTCACTGAAAAAAACAAGACTTTTCCAAATGGTGGAGGAGCAGAGTAAGCAACTCTCTGTCTTCAATGTATCAGACAAAGTCAGAAAGAGAAAGTCAAACACACCTGTGACAGACACAACCGGGACAGGGACTTTTGGAAGGGACTAGGGGCTAGCCTTCTACCCACTGATTAAGGCCCATGGAAAGAAGCCGGCCATATTTATTTATCAGGATGCCTGGGCACATGTGGGATGGTGCTGCTGCCGCTGAGGGATTCCTGTGGCTGGGGCACAGGGCAGGCTATTCAGTGGGGCATGTGAATACTCTCCTGAGAGGGAAGCATTGGCTAGTCAGTCAGGAGCCACCCTTGGTGGCTCATAAGGTCAGCAATTTGCATAGAGTGTTTTTTCTTCAGCACACTACTTGCATAGCTGTATTTTTTGGTCTGTGTTTACTATTGGAGGTACACAGCTGAAAAAATGCCTTCCAGAAAGCGGAGTGGGGGATGTACAGCAGGAAAGGGCACTAATGTTCCACTGCCAGGTCCTGAAGAACCTAGCCAAATGTCCACTGTAGTATCTTCTACTGAGAGGCCAGAAGCAATTGGGCAGTCTGAGCCACTGCATTTATAGAAGAGTTCTCTTCTACCCTTTAAAAGGAGATCCAAGCGCCCTTCTTTTAAAAGGTGTCAGGGGCTTCGGTTGCTGGCTCCCCATCTACCAGGATGAAAAATTGATGAAAAACCTCCTGCGCTCCTATCTAAATCCCTAAGATAACAATGTGAATGAAATAAATAATATATATAAGTCAGGCGCTGCCTTTATAAAGAGGTTAAATAATGATGTGAATAACCATACACAATAAAATAAAATCATACACATCCAATAAGTGTTAACAACACTCACACCACCGTGTATGTGATATGATCCTCCCGGGTCATAAACGTGATAAAACAAGTCCAAATGGGACCATAATACTGATGTGCTCCAAATGATCCTAAAATGGATCAGAAAGTGAAGAGTCCGAAAGGACTAAACAATAAATGGTAAAAACAATAACAATAAATGGTATTCAGGAGCTGACTGAACTCAAAATGCACTTAATGTATAAATGAATCCCCCCTCTATTAAAAATACTACCAAACAGTATGAATGCATCTACAATAACATGTGTGCAATACAAAAACATATAAATGTGCTCACGCAAAAAGGAACATAACAAAAACAATGCATGAAGCTTCATATGAGTTTGCTTCAATACAGATTAAAGTGTCCACTGTAGCAAACAGCCACCATAAATTTCTATACAGTGAATCAAAGTGTCCAAAATTCCTATACCTTGAAATCTCGTGCTGGTGAATATCAAGTGACAGGAAGCTATCCAAAATCAGCTGCAATACGCGTTCACCTCTATGCCTCGATCCGTAAGGGCCAAAACACTTATAGGACCACTAGCATGGATCCTCCATGCCTGGAACTCCTTTGGGATCTGGTCACTCTCCCCGCAATCGTCTCCCCTCAGATACAGGCTTACTGGTAATGGACCTCCTCTCCAAATGGATATGTAAATTGTGGCCAATTATCTCATTAAAAGATATAAATGAACACTTCCATAGTGTAATACCATTATTTAGGGCTAAATAGAATAAAATCCTCCATAAAATGCACTCACATTTATGTTCAGCTTGGTCACAGCATTGATATGAAAAACTCCATGTATCAGGTGTAGTTGCACGGGTGTACCAATATGGCGTCCAAACCGGAAGTGCGTCACCACGTGCCGATGCGTTGCGTCACATTAACCAAGTTATCCAAGGCAGATCCAAAGTCTGCCTCCTTATGAAGGGGCTCCCGCACTCGTTCAGGCGGGGAGGTTTTTGAATTTTGTTGCTACCTGGAGGGCTCTAATCCAAGACAAATGGATAATTTCCACGATTTCTCTGGGGTACAGACTAGAATTTCGGGTCTTTTCCCTCCCCAGTTTCTAAAATCAAATGTACCAATAAATCCAGAGAAGAGAAGAGCTTTTGGAAACGGAACCGGACCCGACTGCATTTGGGTATTTCTGTTAGACTACTGCCTCCCTGTCTGAACACCGTCCACGGACACCACCGCTGACCATACGAGACCAGTCTTGAAATAAATCAAGAAATAGACTACTTTATTTTTACACAGATACAAGATATATAAATTCAAGGCAACAATTCCCCGCTCCCTGCATAATGACACAGGGTGGGCCAAACCACATCTAGCAACAAGAGACATCAGCAGACACCCCCCACCAAGCCAATACACAAACACGTACATCCCATAGTAGTTTGCTCCCAAGCAAGACACACAATAGAACAATGGGATACAACCACATGGCATTAAACAATGGACAACTCCCCACCCCAAACATGTCTACACAATATCAGGACATATCACCCTGCACCCCTAACAGGCACAGGGTGACTTACACATAAGAGGGATATGGGGAGCTGAGACAGGGGTCTCCCCACCTCTCTAAAGTGAGCTGTGTTCCATGGGCCCCCCACCCAAAGTGACTCCCGTCACATATCTCCCCTTTCGGCAGGAGACTAACGCAGGAGTAAACCCCAGATGGGTGGACTCCAAAGTTAGTCTGTACTTCCAGTCCCCCAATGCCAGCATCCACACAGTTCCCCAAACAAATTGTCCCAAACATAGCATTGCTCACCCAGCCAACCTCTCCAAAGTGAGCTGTGTTCCATGGGCCCCCCACCCAAAGTGCCTCCAGTCACAGCTTTATTTCAGGCACTCAATTGCCTATTGTCTCAGGGGGGTGATCACGGAGGTTCCAACAGACGAAAGGTTTCAGGGGTTTTATTCAATCCAGTTTACAATCCCAAAAGCCAAATGGGGATGTAAGGCCCATTTTGGACCTCAAGGGGCTAAATCAATTTCTAAATGACCGGTCTTTTTGTATAGAAACAGTTCAGTCAGTAGTGGCCTCCTTATAGGAAGGAGATTTTTTAGCGTCCATAGACATCAAAGACGCATACCTACATGTGACAGTATTCCATCCTTACCAAAGAATTCTGCAGTTTACAGTAGGGGCTCAGCATTTCCAGGTCATAGCACTACCGTTTGGGCTGGCCATGGCTCCCAGAGTTTTCACAAAAATTCTTGCTCCGATGTTGGGGCTGCTCAGAATTCGGGGGTATTGGTTATAGGTTATCTAGATGATCTGTTGCTCAGAGGTCAGTCGGTGCCAGGTCTGAAGCAGGATGTGGTCCTTGCGATGCAGATCCTGGAACAGCTGGGCTGGGTGCTCAACTTCAAGAAGTTGGTCCTGAAACCAGTACAGAGCCTTGAGTTTTTGGGATGGTCCTAGACCAGGCAAAATATTCCTGCCTCCATGGAAATGTTTCGACCTGAGGAACAAGGTTTGCAGTTTAAAGAGCCAAGAGGTATCCTTCAATTTGCCTCTGTATGGAGGTTGCTGGGGAAGATGGTGTCCTCGTTCAAGGATATTCCCCATGCCCAATTCTACTCCAGACCGTTGCAAAGGTACATTCTGACTGTTTGGAACAAGAAGATTCCGGGCCTGGATTACTGCATATCTCTGTCCCCAGAGGTACTGTGAAGCATGAATTGGTGGCTGATGACTCATAATTTGGAGAGAGGGAGATCCTTTTGGCCAGTGGTGTGGAAGTTGGTAACCACCAATGCAAGCTTCTCAGGTTAGGGGGCTGTCCTGGAGGAGACCACAGTTCAGGGAACATGGCTTCCATAGGAAAGGGTTCTACCCATCAATGTCCTGGAACTTCGGGCAGCGAGACTGGCTCTGAGGTATTGGACATCCAGGATTCAGGGTTGGCCTGGAAGGATTCAGTTCGACAATACCACAGGGGAGGTATACATCAACCACCAGGACGGTACCAGGAGTTGAGGTGCTCAAAAAGGAAGTGAATTACATTCTGACCTGGGCAGAGAGATATGTTCCAAGTTTGTCATTCCAGGTGTGGATAATTGGCAGGTGGATTATCTCAGTCATTTGTGGTTTATTCCAGAGGAATGGGCTTTGCATCCCAAGGTTTAAGGGTATCTGCCAGTGATGGGGTTGCTTGAATATAGTTCTATTGGCAAATAGGTTCAACATCAAGGTCTGTCTTTTTGATTCCTTGGAACCAGTTTTCACCGATTTATGCCTTTCCTCTGATTCAGCTGCTGCTGCGTCACTTATGCAGGGTTCGGGAGGAGCCCAGGAGGGCCTGGTACGTGGAAATAGTGAAGATGGCAGTAGACAGGCCGTCCCTGCAATATTGACCGGACCTGCTGTCTCAAGGACTTATATTGCACCCAGTTTTACGGTCGCTAAATTTGACGGCGTGCCTATTGAAACCACAGATCCTGAAGGATAGGGGAGTGTTGGATTCTGTCATCCCCATCATGTTGGGTGCTAGAAAGGTAGTCTCTAGGAACATTTATGACAGAACCTGGAAGGCTTACATTTCCTGGTGTGAGGTTCACAAATGGCATCCACGAAAGTATGTGATTGGTAGGATTCTGTAATTTCTTCACACAGGGTTGCAGAAGAAATTGGCTGTTGATACCTGGTCTTGCAAAAATCACCATTTGTAGAGATTCCACTGGTCCTGTTGACTCATAAGGTGTTGTTGTTGGTCTAGTGGCAATCACTTCTGTGAGAAGGGTGTTGGAGCTGGCAGCTCTTTCTTGCAGAGAACCATTTCTGGTTTTGCAACATAAGGTGGTGTTGTGACCTCATCCGTCTTTTTTACCAAAAGGTGGTTACTAGTTTTCATCTCAATCAGGACATCGTTCTGCCTTCATTCTTTCCTAGGCCTCAGTCAGCAAAGATCCCTGCATATCTTGGATGTGGTGTGCGCTGTAAAGGTCCTCCTGAAGGTGACGGCACAGGTCAGATGCAGTTTGTGCTGCCAGAGGGCCTAGGAAGGGGCAAGTGGCATCCAAGATGACTATTTCACATTGGATCCACCAATTGATCTTTCAAGCCTATGGTTTGAAAGGTAAGGTCCCACCCTTTCAGGTGAAGGTATACACTACCAGGAGTGTGGAGGCATCTTGGGCAATCCACCATTAGGAGTCAGTGGCTCAGGTTTGCAAGGCCGCTACATGGTCTTCGATTCACAAGGTTCTACCAGATGGATGTCAGAGCCGCAGACGATTCTGCCTTTGGCTGCAGTGTTTTATGGGCAGCTGAGTAGGTCCTAAGGGGTTATGAACAGTGGCTATCATGGTGTCATCCTACCCTCAAATTTTTTATTGCTTTGGGACATCCCACATAGTCATGAATAGCCTGCCCTGTATCCCATGATATACAATAAAGAAAACTTGATTTTTTCTACATACTTACCTGTAAAATCCATTTCTTGGAGTAAATCACGGGACACAGATCCCACCCCTCTTTCATTGATTGCTACAAAAACTGAAGTACTTCCTGTGTAGGAGGGGTTATAAAAGGGAGGACCTCCTTTCTGATTGGTCGGACAGTGTCCATTCACCTATAGGTGGCCTATAACCCACATAGTCATGAATAGTCTGCTCTGTGTCCCATGATGTACTCCAAGAAATGGATTTTACAGGTAAATATGTAGAAAAAAAAATCCAGTTATTTCTTCTATTGGAAGGTACCTGCAGGAAGATTTGACCACATTGAAGAAAAAGTTGAAAATATCAGCAAATTAAATTACCTGACTGCAAGTTAGACTAAAACCATCCATACATGGTTCGAATTCTGAAAGAATTTTCTTTCCAAAATCTTTTCGAAGAATTTTCGTTCAAATTTCGTACCATTAGTGGGCCACAGTAACAGCCAATTTTCGTGCAACCATCGAATCTGAGAGATCGTGCATGTTGGAAATGTTTTAAAAAATGAACAAATTTCTAATCAATGAAGGGAGATTTGTGCGCCAAATATAAAACTGAAAAAGAAACAAACATGAGCTGTGACCTGGAAAGAAAAGAAGATTCTTGGCCATGAAAATTCTTTTCTGTAGCAACATGTGAAATTGAAGGTTTGGTTGGTCGAATTTCGAAATCAATGGTGGCACCATCGGATTACAAAACGCAAAAAATTTCTGATTTTCTAAAGAAAATAGAGGGATTTCAGTAAAATGTCACCCTTTTGGAGACAGAAACAATTGAGTACTGTCCGTGATACTTTTTTTATTTGCACTAACATACAATTTTGAGGACAAGCTTTCGGGGTATGTCCCCTTCTTCAAAGTCCAAACAGTACTATTACAAATCACAAAGTTTAAGCAGAATGTTAGAAGGGGTTGAAAAAAAAAAAAGGCTACAGATAAGATACATCAAAAGCTTTGGAGTCAATAATGAAGGTATTAAGGTGGCTTTTATTGTTTTTTAAGGGTGTGGTGGGCTTTAAATAGTTATGGAAGCTCCTTCCAACTATCATTGACCTGTTCTCGTGCACAAAAACAGCCCCTTATTGCAATTTTGCAGATTTTTACAGAAAGAAAAAAAAAAAAAGTTTAACGTGTTGATAAAAAGAAAGAATACAAAAAAAAGAAAAAGAAAAAAGGTTAATAAGAGGCATATGTAAAAAGCAGTGATTGTGCCATTCTGCAAATATTCACTGCCGATCAATGCTCTGAATGCACATATTTTAAATGACAGGAATTCCTTTACTTGCAATGGATGTTTGGTTCATGTCACATTCACTTCCTAAACTAAAATTATCCCTAATACCACCCCCCCAAAAAATCCTCTACTTCTCCTGGGGATCCTGTGACCAGTATTCAGCTGACAGTGGGCTAAAACGGACATCACAGGACTATATGGTCGGGATCCACCCAGATGCCTGGACTGGCAGCTGTCTGAACCTCTCAGTGAGCCTGAACCAGATGCTTCCATCCCCTGCACAGCCCAGTGCTCCAGTAAGTGCTGGAAGGGCAAAGCAGAGGGCTGGAGGCTGACCATCACAGCTCTCTGCTCAGAGCGGAGGGGACAACGAGCGATCAGCAGTGTCCTAGTTCTCAGTCTTAGAGCTGGCAGGGGACAGATGCAGCTTTAGATTGATAATGCATCCACCTAGGCAAGTATAAAGGTTTATTTATTTTTTATAAAACCCATGCTTCTTTTTTAAAGTATTTGTGAACCCATTAGTTTTAAAGGCAGAATACAACAGGGCAGCCAAATCCCTTGCTGAACTTTCTTTTACTGGAAGCAAAAATAAAAAAAAAAAAAGAAAAAAACCCCACACACCTGTTAAGTACCTTTTTTATTCTTTAATCCTGCAGTCACATGACCGCAGAGCCTACTTGGTGTAAAGAGCAGCTTGGATAACTTCAATAAAGCTGCTGCACCACTTTTCTGGCATCACTCTTGTTAATGTGTTGTGCCAAATTCATGAAGCATCAGCAATACTTTTGATTCTGGACAGCAACTCGTGTGCCAAATTCAGGTAGTTTTAAACTGCACCGCTTTTACACTGTGGCACAATGGTTGTGCCATATTGGGAAAAAAAAAAGTACTGACAGCTCGTATCTTACAAACGTGGAGCTAATTAAGATCAGCATTCTTTTTTTGCATACAGTTAGAGACCCTGGTGCAGACAGATTTTGCAAAAGCATCTTGTGTGTGTTGTACAGTTGTCCTAGACCGGTACATGAGTTTGGCACACGCTGTGTCACTTTTGAGACACTTTCACAAAACCTGTCTGTACCAGTCTTTGTGAATTCCAGGGACTGTCTCCTTGTCCATGCAGCGTAGTGACAATGCATCTTTCAAGTTCATGTTTCAGAAACCTGGGAAATGTAAAACGGGATATGATGATGAAAAAAATGCATAAGCAGACTCTACCTTCCGTGAAAGCTGCATATTATTATACAGGATTTATATAGCGCCAACAGTTTGTGCAGCGCTTTACAAACATAACACAAGACACTCCAGAGATACGCACTCCCATTGTATATATGTGTGGCTGTGGGGCAGGGAGTGCCTTGGCCATTTATGAGGTGGTGTGCAGTGACAGCTTCTTGGTGGGATCACTCAGGTGGGTTTGGAATAGGATCTAAACATGCTTTAACTCATCCCTACTAGTGAGTCACTGGCTTCTATTAAGCATGTGTAGTGCCTCTCTAGTTAGCCAGGGGGAGCTAGCTAGATATTTCAGTTAGAGGCAGAGTAGCAGCCTGGGATGAATTAGAATGGGATACGTCAGCCAGGTAACTTTAGGTCAGGGCTGAGGGCTCTGCAGGTCAGTTCCCTGATACCTCCCCTTGCTCTAGAAGCTTGGAAAGTTTCTAGAAAACAGTGGGTGAGGGAGAGGAGGGGCTGATCTGCATATTCAAGGACCTCTGACCAATCCCCAAGAAGGAGGCGCATGGGGCAGGGCAGCCCTTAAGTCTGAGAGAGCCTAATCAGAAAGTGGTCAATGTCAGGTGGAAGATGGAGTGAGAATGCTGAAGTGTGGAGCCTGGGTGGTGGCCCAGAAGGGGTGCCTACCTGCAGGCAGAAGCTGGGAAGGAGGATCTCTCAACCTCGCCGTCCCCTGAGAGGACAGCCTGGGAAGCAGGGAAGAAGCCAGTCCAGCATAAGGCCTGAAGGCAGCCACCAACCCACAAGCTTACAGGAGAAGACTGAGTGAATAATCCTACACCCACTGGGCCAGATAAGGGGAGAGGGAAGTCAGATGGCACACCCAACTAGCTCCTCATCTGGGGCTGCTTTACTACAGTGGCAGTTTCTGGGTCCCCTTGCTCAGGGATTCCCCTCAGGCAGCTGGCTGAAGAGATTAATCTGGGGTCTGAGGAATTACACCAGAAGGGCTGGAGAGCTTTTCAAAGGGAGAGACTTTCATTCTCTTTAGCCACATCTGTACAAAGTCGACAAGGAGTTGGTCCTCAAGTTTTTACAGTTCCTTGGGCATCCCATGCACCCCTCAACCCCATCCAAGTTCAATACCCCCTAATAAAACTACAAAAACAAGCTCAAGGACTGTTTACTGTCTCCATTGTGCAAGTGTGGAATAAAATGGGTGTTGCCTGGCTGTGCAGGACTATAGGGGGGACCAAAAACTCAGTGACTCCTAAGCGGGTAGTGCTACACATGCAATCAATGAAGACTATAGTAATGAAAGCTAAACATTTATTACCTTAATGCACTCACAGCATTAGAATAAAGGCCTCATTATGATTATTATACAGGATTTATATAGCGCCATGCACACAAATGCCTACGAGCTCCTGTGTGCCGAGGTGTAAAAAAGTTACACTTCTCAAGTTCAGCCTTCAATACAAGTGAATCGGATAAAATGGCAATGGCTTCTGTATCTACATTTATATGTGCATGCACATACTTTCACATTTGGGGAGAAATGCTGAGCATGAATGCATGTGTAAACTCCAGTGCAAAGGCATTCACCCAAGCAAGGCCATGTACAGAAGCTCAGCCAATATTATCATTACTCTCACTGGATGGTGGGCCAATGAATGGGTGAGTTGGGTGTAGCTCCATGCCATGGGGATTAGCTCTTATAGGGACTGTCACTAGACTATTAATTTCAACAAAAATTTACCATAAAGATTATATGTGTTTTTACGTATGTTATTTACCTATAAAAGCCCTCCTTGTGTAGACATGCGAAATTCCTGAGACTGCTGTTCGGCGCCACCATCATGTATGTGACATCAGCCTCAGCAGACTCGGAGCTTTCACTCAAAATGTACTGTATACCAGGGGTATTGAATTAAAATTCAAGGAGGTCCGGTCACTAAAATTTTCTTCTGGCAAAGGTCAGAAAAGCGTGAGCCCATCAGTGTGCCCCCTTACATCAGATGTGCCCATCACATTGCCATCTTACATCAGGTATTCCCATCAGAGTGCCCCCTTATACTCAAAGTGCCCCTTTACATCATATTTCCCCATCAGAGTGCCCCTTTCCTTCACATGGGCCCATCAGAGTGCCCCCTTCTACAGTATGTGCCCATCAGAGTGCCCCCTTCTACAGTATGTACCCATTTGTGCCCCCTTAACATAAAATGGGCCCGTCAGAGTGCCCCTTAACATAAAATAAGGGGCACTATGACGGGAGCATGTATATTAAGGGGCACTATGACGGGCGCATTTATATTAAGGGGCACTATGACGGGCGCATTTATATTAAGGGGCACTCTGACGGGCACATTTATATTAAGGGGCACTCTGACGGGCGCATGTATATTAAGGGGCACTATGACGGGCGCATGTATATTAAGGGGCACTATGACGGGCGCATTTATATTAAGGGGCACTATGACGGGCGCATTTATATTAAGGGGCACTCTGACGGGCGCATTTATATTAAGGGGCACTATGACGGGCGCATGTATATTAAGGGGCACTATGACGGGAGCATGTATATTAAGGGGCACTATGACGGGCGCATTTATATTAAGGGGCACTATGACGGGCGCATTTATATTAAGGGGCACTCCGACGGGCACATTTATATTAAGGGGCACTCTGACGGGCGCATGTATATTAAGGGGCACTATGACGGGCGCATGTATATTAAGGGGCACTATGACGGGCGCATTTATATTAAGGGGCACTATGACGGGCGCATTTATATTAAGGGGCACTCTGACGGGCGCATTTATATTAAGGGGCACTATGACGGGCGCATTTATATTAAGGGGCACTATGACGGGCGCGTTTATATTAAGGGGCACCCTACCTTGAGGGCAGAGAGGAGCTGTGCCGGGATCCTTTCTGGCCACTTATGTACAGGCAGGGAGCAGGAGCCAGAGAGACAGTGAACTGAAAAGGGCATGGTGCACACGTGATGTCATGTTGCCGGGACAACTGCCCTGCTCAGCGGCAGATCTGTCATTGCGGGCTGGCGGTCCGGGCGGCAGTGCTGTTGGGGCTGTTCAGACTGTGGTCTGCCATTTAGTGACTGCTGCTGTATACTATGCCCCTTCAATCCTCCCTTAGTTGCTAAATAAAAAATTATGCAGGAAGTGAGGGGAAAGGCAAAAAAGGAGCTGGGCCAGCACAGACAATTAGACAATCAAAAGAAGAGGAGAGGGCTAAGACATGCCAGAAGAGAGGGGTATATGCTAGGGAACTGACTTATACTGTAGTAGCCAAAATTTGCTAGCAAGTATAGAGGCACACTGAGGGAAAAAAAAATTTACAGAAGGGTAAAACATTGCAAGGTAGCAGTTAAACACTTTGTTTTCTTTGCTTTTACTGGAAGTATTTTAGGCTGATATCGGGATCTAACCGGATATATGTATGTGGTTAATACATCTACTGGTATTATTCAGTAACATATTGGCTCAACCTGCATGCTCTACAATGGCTCACAAAAGCGGTATCATTGAATCAGTGTTTCTCTCATTTCTATTCACAGTCATAATGCAAATGCTAAATTCCACTAGAATTAGGTCTAGCCAAGTGGACTAAAACCATCACTAGGTCTAGTTTGTCTGTAAAGTCACAGAACTGAAGACATAGGAAGCATAATCCAAAATTCTGAAAAATTGTTCTTGATGTCCATATAAACCAATCAACTTCTCTCTTTCATTCTCCTGTGCAGCACTAGAAAAATGGGGAGAGGGACAATCTCTTGTTCTGCTTTCACACACTTTCAATCGCATGACCCAGTATTAGTTTCAGGAAAGATGTCTTTTCAAAGAAATTCACCACGAGGGGCAGGGGAATTCTAAAAAGTAAACGTTGCTATGCTTAATGACCTGTACAATCTATTAAATGTTCATACCCGTGATGCTTGCAAGCCTACAGGGATGGCTGAGACATGCAGCAATCTTTTCCACAATGCAGCCAATCATTTGATAAAGCATAAGCTTAGGGAATGGATAGTGCCCTTTATTCTGTAAAAAATGGAATGGATCAAAATGTGGTCCCACAAATATTTATTAATATTCTATGGTAAAGACGCTATTGAATTATTCTATTTTTCGGCTGTATACAACGGACAATAGACACCTGAGGATGGTCAGATGAGCATGCATGACTCCACTGTTTTATGACAGTTGTAGGTGAGGTTTCAAGAATGGCCAGGTCGCATGAGCATTCCAGTTTAACTGCTTCCAGTCCGCCCATAGCCTATAGACGGTGGACACAAAGCAGAAACAATGTGGGCCAACATAGCTGGTGATCCGTGTATCTCGCAGACACAGCAAAATCACATTACCGCTGTGTCTGGATAATCATATGGTTATTTTACCTTGTGATTGCTGTGTCCAATCACATAGTAAACTATTCCAACTGAAAGTAAAGATCATTTCTCTCTGCTCTCAATGTGAGAGCAGAGAGAAGTGATGCTGCAGCTTGAGAGTGTACAACAGCCTGGCAGGCTGCTTGTGCGGATGAAACTCGAAAAATTAGAATATTGTGCAAAAGTTCATTTATTTCAGTAATGCAACTTAAAAGGTGAAACTAATATATGAGATAGACTCATTACATGCAAAGCAAGATAGTTCAAGCCGTGATTTGTCATAATTGTGATGATTATGGCTTACAGCTCATGAAAACCCCAAATCCACAATCTCAGAAAATTAGAATATTGTGAAAAGGTGCAATATTCTAGGCTCAAAGTGTCCCACTCTAATCAGCTAATTAAGCCATAACACCTGCAAAGGGTTCCTGAGCCTTTAAATGGTCTCTCAGTCTGGTTCAGTAGGAATCACAATCATGGGAAAGACTGCTGACCTGACAGTTGTGCAGAAAACCATCATTGACACCCTCCATAAGGAGGGAAAGCCTCAAAAGGTAATTGCAAAACAAGTTGGATGTTTCCAAAGTGCTGTATCAAAGCACATTAATAGAAAGTTATGTGGAAGGGAAAAGTGTGGAAGAAAAAGGTGCACAAGCAGCAGGGATGACCGCAGCCTGGAGAGGATTGTCAGGCTGTAGTGCCAGCCACCCCAGTGTCCCTGATCACTGTCCCAGTGTAGTCCTAATAAAACATGCAGCCAGCACCTGTCCATTGTCGCAGTGCTCACAAAATCACCGTCCTGATCATCACCATACCAGCATCCTGATCACCCCCATATATCCTACCAGTGTCCAGATTGCCATATACCATGCTAACGTCCTGATCACCGCCATACCCCATACCAGTGTCCTGATCAACGCGTGGGAGAGCAGAGAAGTGCGATGCTGCAGCCTGAGGGGTGTACAGCAGCCTGTCAGGCTGCTTGTACACTTACAGACTGTAGTGTCAGCCACCCCAGTGTCCCTGATCACTGTCCCAGTGTAGCCCTAATAAAACATGCAGCCAGCACCTGTCACCTATCCCATTGCTCACAAAAACACCGCCATACCAGCGTCCTGATCATCACCATACCAGTGCCCTGATCCCCAACATACCAGCATCCTGATCACCGCCATACCCCATACCAGCGTTCTGATCACCCCATATGTCATACCAGTGTCCAGATTATTGCCATACACCATGCTAACGTCCTGATCACCACCATACCAGTGTCCTAATCAACGCGTGTGAGAGCAGAGATAAGCGTTGCTGCAGCCTGACAGACAGTAGTGCCAGCCACCCCGGTGTCCCTGATCACTGTCCCAGTGTAGTCCTAATAAAACATGCAGCCAGCACCTATCACCTATCCCATTGCTCACAAAAACACTGCCATACACCATGCCAATGTTCAGATCACTGCCATATGCCATACAAGCGTCCTGATCACCACCGTATGCCATACTAGCACCATGATCACCACCATATGCTATACCAGCTTCCTGATCATCACCATATGCCATAAAAGTACCCTGATCACCGCCATATGGCATACCAGATCCCTGATCACCACCATATGCCATACCCGCATCCTGATCACCTCATATGCCATACCAGCATGCTGATCACTGCCATACCCCATACCAGTGTTCAGATCACCCCATATGTCATACCAGTGTCCAGATCACCCCATATGTCATACCAGTGTCCAAATTACTGCCATACACCATACCAACGTCCTGATCACTGCGATACCCACATCCTGATCACCATACTAACTTCCTGAACACAGCCATACGTCATACTAGTGTCCTTCATTTTAGGGCCTCAACTGATCAACTTTTCAGATGTCTATCCCATAGTTCTTAAACTCTATAACTTTCACACAAACTAAATAATATACATTAGTACTAATGTGTGGTGCTGCGCTGCTCAAAATACATTAGGACATAAAAAAAAAATAACATAAAGTCCAAAAAACACATATGTGAAGCTTCAAACGTGAAAGTCCAAAAAAAAGGAAGAAAAAAGAAGGAGCAAGGAAAAAAAACTAAAAAAAAAAACAACAAAACAAAGAACTCTTCAGCAAATCTCAGTGGAAAAAGCATAATTCCTACTGGAGAATGAGCCCGAAATCCCAGTGCTGTAAATCTTTAAATGGTGTGCATGACCATGTAGTATAGTTGTACCCTCACCTTCATGTATGGACCCGTACAAACAACAGGTCAGCCAAGCATCTCCCTCCTAGTGGGGGTAAAAAAGATCTCTTCTATGGATAATCCTCCTCTCATATATGGCCACTGTGTCCTTCGAGTGACCACTTTTTCACTTGTATCTAAATAATACATTGTTTTGGGCTATTTTTACCCAAAAAAGGTAGCATTATACATTTTGACCTAAATTCATGAAGATTATTTTTTTGCAAAAATTTTATAACAAAACCTAGGCAAAAAATAAAAAGTTTTCTTCAAAATATTTAGCATTTTTTATATATAAAGCAAAAAATGAAAAACCCAGTGGTGATCAAATACCACCAAAAGAAAGCTCTATTTGTGTGAAAAAAAAATAAATATAAAAATTTCATTTGGGTATGGTGTTGCATGACCTCGCAATTGTCAAAGTGCAACAGTGCTGAAAGCTGAAAATTGGCCTGGACTGGAAGGAGGTGAAAGTGTCCGGACTTGAAGTGGTTAAGCAATAGAGGGAAAAGGGGGGGGGGGTAGTGCAGCTTATCTTGGGTAAAAAGCAAAACAAAAAACAGCAATTTGATCAATGTTTCCTAGCCTGTCCAATGACTTTAGATACTTAAAGAGTATTAAAAAGGGAGTAAACAATGGTCCAAATCTATATACTCAAGGGTCTTAATTTTATACTTTGTCCAATCATGAGGATCGGGGAGCTTTCAGAAGTTGCAAATAGATGGATTAATCCATAATGGAGTACTTGGAGAGAGGGAGGTTGGGTCTCAAGATGGAGTCCCATTTCCCAAGCCCTGAAGGCAGTATACAACAAAAATTTGAGCACCTCAGCAGAAGGTAAGCTGGCTGCCTCTAATATAGTGGAAGTGTTAGGCTGCAACCACCAGTATGCTATCACCAGCTGAGCGACTACAAAATACTTTTGACAGTCTGGCATGGCCAGACCACCCTGAAAGAGTGGTCTGGTCAAGCTAGTGATATTTTATATATTGGTGGTTGGGATCACTACTGCTATGACATTACTGGTTTGATTGTAATGCTGTTTAAAAAAGAAAAAAAAAAAATCCAAAGAACAGAAAATGGAAATACAGACTCTTAATTAGATCTTAATCTTACTCTTATGTTAGATTTTTTTCCTCAAAATATTATTAAAGCAAACTTATAGGGGGAAAAAGCTCAATGGCAGCATAATAATGGGCCAGATGTGACTGTATTTAGCCGGCCATACACAGACTGAAATTCACCTGTTTCTGAAGGGACCAGTAGAATTCTGATCCATATGTGGGCTAGCGGGTTGTGCATCTGTTAATCTATCAATCTACTTGGGTACAACCAGTCTGTTGGGTTTTTCCTGAATGATCAGTGCCACCAACACTGATCATTGTATTTTGCTGGTGGCAAAGGCTCCCTGCCAACAGAATATAATAGTACAATGAATGTGTGGATGGGGGAATAGGCTCATTGTATTACGTTCAACCTGCTGCCTGAAAAACAAAAACACAAAAAAAAAACAAAACAAAAAAACGTATGTATGGGCTGCCTTGCAATCCGCTTCCTTGACAGTTCCATAGGAGCCCCTGAAATATCCTGAAACTGTCAAAAAAATAAAAATAAATAATACGGTGGCTTTGACAGTGCAGAAATGGACAAGCAGAATTCTCATCTCCTGTTCTTATCAATGAGATACCTGTCAACATCAGACCTGATGAATGCTCCAAAAGCAGTTCATAGCATGAGGCATTTCATTATGTGTATGTCTGGCACTATCAAAGGCCAGACAGAGGGATAGTCAGAAGTTGATGACCATTCTTCTACCATTACTATAAAATGGGAACAGACCTTTTATTGAGCAGGTCCCCAAAACTTGCAGTGCACACAGCTACTGTTAGCAGGACGTTCAATGCAGTGATCATTTCAGGGATTACAGAATCTTGCCTATCATGTGGCCTCATGGTAACTTTAAAGGCCAGCTCCAGACACAGCTTCCTTTTTTCTTTTTTTCTTTTTTTTTTTTTTAGAAGAGGGAAGGGTTTTTTTTAACAAGGAGGACCCCCTTCAGTTCTCAGGGAACCCCAGCCAAGATGGAAAAGCAGAACCATCTAAGCCCATATGGTCATACTAGCTCTAGTCTGCAGCGAAATATGGAGGCCACCATGGCGGACCTCTCAATCTGATAATGCTAGTTACCTGGCTATTATGCAGGTTTCATGATGTAAATTAAATTATTAACACATACATACACACCAGAAATTAAAGTATATTCTGAATGTACTTGCTGCATCCTTGTTCCGGGTCTATAATTCAGAGAGCAAGCAAGGTATTTGACTTAGTCACAAAACAAACCTGTGAAATATTCTTTATGTATCTCATTTTCCTTACTAACTAGCAGTTAACAGAAGGTGGTCAGCTACAGGAGCGTAGATATTTCTCTCAATGTCCTTCACCAACGAATAGTCACACTCCCCCCAATATGCTTTCAGATTGTCTTAGCCTTACCATATGCACTCTCCATCTGAGCTACATATCTGCAGAGTGAACCAAATGCACAGGGGTAAGGGATGAACAATTTCACCTCCTGATCTTTATTGCTTTACAGTGATCACCTGACTTTTATAGTCGGTCATCATCTTCACCCCAGAAACTGTATACACATACATCATTTAACCCCATACATGCACAAACTAACTTATTTCCATTGTGCAAATATCTGTGATTGCACATGGGTACCATTAAAAAGGCAGAAGAATTGCAGATAGGGGTACTGGCTGCTGCTACATATCCGGTCTTCTAAATTGTTGCTCTTACTCAAAGTGCCACAGAATATACTGGGACATATAGACAATAGTCATTGTCATATTAGCCAGATAACCCAGTGTAGTGTCCCACTATGCAACAATCCTGCCATCTAGTGGACACAAATAGGAAGTCCATATTGCTAACATTTCCAAAATCATAGGGTATATTTCATAAAGCAAGCCAACAATGTGTAATATACTGTAACTTATAGCATAGAGTGAATCGTGTTTCTCTATTTTAGCCTAATCTGATTTTATTCAAATTTTTGCATACAAAAAGTAACAAGTAAAAAAGGATAGAAAAAAAAAAAGGAGGCATTAGGATTCAATTCTTCCAACAATGTTAAAATGTACGCACAGAACCCACAGGGAAGAAAAATATATTTGAAATATATGTTAAAAATATTCTTCCCAAATATATTGACATACAGTCAGGTCCATAAATATTGGGACATTGACTCAATTCTAACATTTTGGGCTCTATACACCACCACAATGGATTTGAAATGAAACGAACAAGATGTGCTTTAACTGCAGACTGTCAGCTTTAATTTGAGGGTATTTACATTCAAAACAGGTGAACGGTGTAGGAATTACAACAGTTTGCATATGTGCCTCCCACTTGTTAAGGGACCAAAAGTAATGGGACAGAATAATAATCATAAATCAAACTTTCACTTTTTAATACTTGGTTGCAAATCCTTTGCAGTCAATTACAGCTTGAAGTCTGGAACGCATAGACATCACCAGACGCTGGGTTTCATCCCTGGTGATGCTCTGCCAGGCCTCTACTGCAACTGTCTTCAGTTCCTGCTTGTTCTTGGGGCATTTTCCCTTCAGTTTTGTCTTCAGCAAGTGAAATGCATGCTCAGTCGGATTCAGGTCAGGTGATTGACTTGGCCATTGCATAACATTCCACTTATTTCCCTTAAAAAACTCTTTGGTTGCTTTTGCAGTATGCTTTGGGTCATTGTCCATCTGCACTGTGAAGCGTCCAATGAGTTCTGAAGCATTTGGATGAATATGAGCAGATAATATTGCCCGAAACACTTCAGAATTCATCCTGCTGCTTTTGTCAGCAGAAACCTGGCTTCTTGAATCTGACTCTCCCTCTCTTTCTGCCCTCTCCCATGGTGGTCTTCTCTGAAACATGCTCTCCCAGGCCTAGTGGACAGAAAGGAGGTGGGGTAGGAATCCTCCTATCCCCTCAAAGCACTTTTCAGGTCCTCCATTCACCTCCCTCTCTGTCCCTCTCCTCATTTGAAGTTCACTGTATTTGTCTGTTCTCTCCAGTTTCTTTAAGAATTGCTGTGATCTATCGTCCTCCTGGACTGGTATCAAGCTTCCTTGATGACTTCTCTGCCTGGCTGCCTCACTTTCTCTCTTCTGAAATTCCCACTATCATTCTTGGTGACTTCAACATCCCTGTTAATCTTAACACTCCTGCTACCTCTAAACTTCTGAGCATAACCACTTCTTTTGACCTAAAAAACAATGGAAGCATGCTTCTGCTCACTCGAAGTAACTGCCTCGACCTTGTATTCTCCTACATATGCACTCCTTGCAACCTCACCAACTTTCCTCTCTCTAATCACTCCCTTATTAGCTTCACTCTTTGCTTGGCTTCCTCCTCGTCTTCCGACTACCAAACAGTTACCCGTAGAAACCTTTGTCATCTTAACCCTTTTCTTCTTTTTTCAGCAACAAATTGTCTTTATGACAAAATCTCAGCCCTGTCCTGCCCCAACCTGATCTGTCTACAATAGTTCACTGTCATCCACCCTGGACACATTGGCCCCCCTCACTACATACAGAATTAGGCCCCGACTGTTACAGCCCTGGCAAACAGACAATACCAGATGCCTCAAAAAACGTAGCCGTGCTCTTGAGCGTTTATGGCGTAAGACTAAGACCCAGCAAGACTTCAAACAATATAAATCTGCCCTTCAAAATACAAATTCTTGTCTCCACACTGCCAAACAGACCTATTTTATCACTCTCATTAACACCCTCTCACACAATCCCCATCAACTCTTTTCTAGCTTTAACTCTCTACTTCATCCTTCCCTACCTCCACCCACTAACTCACCCACTGCCCAGGAGATCGCTAATCACTTCAAAAATAAGATTAATAGAATTTGTGAAAAGATCTCCATTGTACAGATATCTCCCTCACCCTACACTCCTTGTCCACCTGCACAATCTATACTTCCCTTGTTTAACCCAGCTACTATAGAGGAGGTTGGTAAACGGTTTTCTAAAGCCCACCTAATCACCTGCCCCCTGTTCCCTCGTAAATACTACGGTGACCCTCTGGCTCTATCCTTCATTCTTTTACTCATATCTTTAATCTCTCCCTTTCTACTGGCATCTTCCCCAACTCTCTAAAACATGCGCTAGTCACCCCCATACTTAAAAAAGCCTCTCTGGACCCCACCAATCTTGGCAACCTAAGACCCATCTCCTTACTCCCTTTTGCCTCCAAACTCCTTGAATGTCTAGTCTACAAAACGGCTGAGCTGCCACCTCATAGAAAACGCAGTTATTTACCTGTTAACTGTATTTCCAGGAATCTTCTAGGACAGCTCACTTGAGAGATAGGGCTCCTCCCAGGAAACACCCGCTCCACCTTTTTTTCCCCTTTATAGGCGTCCTCTCTCCCCTTGGCCCCCAGTATAAGAATATGACCGAAGGCCTAGGAGAAAAACAAAGAAGAAAACCAGTAATAAAGATATCCCCCATAGGTTCGCAACATACCTGCACATAATTGTGTGATCAAACAGTAATCGGGGGGGAGTTACGCTGTCCTAGAAGATTCCTGGAAATACAGTTAACAGGTAAATAACTGCGTTTTCCCGAGTCATCTTC
Organism: Staurois parvus; assembly: GCF_062004578.1. Lineage (NCBI taxonomy): Eukaryota > Metazoa > Chordata > Amphibia > Anura > Ranidae > Staurois > Staurois parvus. The sequence goes on along the minus strand of NW_028318506.1, from coordinate 586,735 downwards.
TAGGACAGCTCACTTGAGAGGAGTAGAATAGAAATACGTACATTAGGGCGGGCACCCTGCTTGTAGGACCTTCCTGCCAAATGCCTGGTCCTTGCTGCCGATCAGATCCAGCCTGTAATGCTTAGTGAAGGTGGCGAAACTGGACCACGTCGCGGCTCTGCAGATCTGTCCGGGGGAGGCCCCCCCTTTTTCCGCCCAGGAGGCCGCAGTGGCCCTTGTGGAGTGGGCTTTTAGGCTGGGCGGTGGTGACAGGCCTGCCAACTTGTAACCTTCCGAAACTGCCTCCCTGATCCATCTGGCGATGGTGCCCTTGGAGGCACCGTCCCCCTTCCTTGGTCCCTGGAATAGGAAAAGCCGGGACGAGTGTCTCCATGTCTTTGTGCGTTCGATGTACGTGATCAAACACCGTCTTACGTCTAACCTGCTACAGTCCTCCGCGCTGCCCGGATCGGCCTCCAGGGAAGGTATTACTATTTCCTGAGATCTATGGAAGTGTGACGCGACCTTAGGTAGGAAGGCCGCGTCCGTGCGGAGGATGATTCTATCCAATAAGATGGTGCAGTACGGCTCGATCACTGAAAGGGCATGCAACTCGCTGACCCTGCGGGCAGAAACTAGTGCTTTGAGGAGGATGGTTTTAAGAGTCAAAGATCTGAGCGAACATTCATCCAGCGGTTCGAAAGGCCCCCGCTGAAAGCTCTTCAGGACTGTGCCCAGGTCCCATGTTGGAAGTTTTGGCAAGGACGGGGCACGGCGCCTGGAGATAGCCCTCAGGAATCTGATTACTAATGGGTCTGCCGCCAACCTCAGCTCGAGAAAGTTCGACAGAGCCGCTACCTGTACTTTGAGGGTATTGGCGGCCAGACTCTTATCCGCCCCGGCTTGAAGGAATTCAAGAACTGTATGCAAAATGGGCGTGCCCGGTGCTTCGTTTCTGACCTTCCAGGCGGAAAACTTCTTCCAGACCTTGTCGTACAAGGCGTTCGTCGACCTCTTCCGGCCATCCAAAAGGGTGGCGACCACTCTTGCCGAGAGCCCCTTTTCCGCTAGCCTGTCCCGCTCAGAAGCCACGCCGCTAAGGACAGCCTTTCTGGATGAGGATGCATCACCCTCCCTTGGTTGAGTAAATCGCGTGTGGGTGGTATCATCCAAGGGTCTGCTAAACTGAGCTCCTTCAACCGGGAGAACCAAGATCTCTTGGGCCAGAATGGCGCGATCAGAATAACTTTGGCTTGAGACACCCGGATCTTCTGAATCACCTTCGGCAGTAGTCTGAATGGAGGGAAGGCATAAAGGAGGTCTCCTTCCCACTGCTGGGCTAGCGCATCTATCCCCTCGCTTTTGGGGTCCTTCTGCAGGCAGAAGTACCTTTCCCGCTTTGTGTTCTGGCCGTTGGCAAATAGATCGATAGAGGGGGAGCCCCACCTGGCGCAAATCTGATCGAACGCTGACTGGCTGAGGCACCATTCTGTCTGGATGACCGCTCTTCGGCTCAGTTGATCCGCCAACTGGTTCAGGTCCCCTTTCAGATATACTGCCGTGATGAACTCCAGGTTTTCCTCCGCCCAGCTCAGGAGGGATCCGGCCAACTCCATCAGCCTTGGGGACCTTGTGCCTCCCTGCCTGTTCAAATACGCCACTGCAGTGGTATTGTCGGAGAGAATCTGGACACCCCTCCCCCTTATCTTTACCCGAAAGGTCGTAAGTGCCTTGAAAACTGCCAACAGCTCCCTGTAATTTGACGACCTGCTGGAGTCTACTGCACTCCACGTGCCCTGGGCCAGGCCGTCTTCCATATGGGCGCCCCAACCAGTCATGCTTGCATCCGTGGTGATCCGCAGTGGGTTGGCCAGCCTCCAACTTCTTCCTCGTTCCAAGGTGAGGCTGCTTCCCCACCACCTTAGCGATTCCTTCACTTCGTGCGTGATGCGGATCCTGGAACTCAGACCTGCTCGGCTGCCGTCCCAGTGGGAAAGGGTGTGATTTTGCAGCACCCTGGAGTGAAGTTGCGCCCATTGCACCCCTGGTATTGCCGCTGTCATCCGCCCGATTATTCTCATCGCGGTCCTGACCGTGCAGGTCGACATCCTCCGGAGGGCCCTTGTGTCCTGCCGCAGGTTGAGGGCTTTTTCTGATGTTAGGTACGATCGGGCCTGTGCGGAGTCCAGGACGTACCCCAAGTACGTAATCCTCTTGGAGGGGGTTAGCTGTGACTTCTCCTTGTTGATAAGCCACCCCAAACTTTCCAGAAAAGATATCGTACGTTCGATGTGCGATCTCAGGCCTCCCTCTGTGTCCGCAAATAAAAGCAGGTCGTCCAAATAGGGGATAATGTTTATCCCTTCCAGTCTCAAAACTCTTAAAGGCTCCGCTAAAATCTTGGTGAATATCCTCGGGGCCGACGACAGGCCGAAGGGGAGTGTGTTGAACTGAAATAGCACCGGACCCTTTTCTCCTTCCAGCGCAAACCTCAGGAATCTCCTGGAATCTTCTCTTATCGGGACATGTAGGTATGCGTCTTGCAGATCTATCGAGGCCATGAACACCCCAGGTGAAAGGAGTTCCTTCACCGTGTATATGGATTCCATACGGAATTTGCTGGGCCTCACGAACTCGTTCACCTTCCGCAGATTCAATATCATCCTGTAAGTACCTGACGGTTTTTTCCTTAGAAAGAAATGGGAGAAGAATCCACTTCCCCTTTCCTCTTCTCTCAACTGGCAGATAACGTTCTGACTGAGCATATTTTGTAGGAGGTCCACCAGCGCATCCGCCATAGCCCTGTCCTTTGGCAGGGGTGTTGCAAAGAATCTCTGAGGGGGGGCCCTTGTGAACTCTATTCTGTACCCCCTGTGGATGGCCTCCAGAATGTAGGCGTTCTGGGTTATCCTTAGCCATTGAGCGTGGAAGCGCCCCAGTCTCGCTCCCACCTGGCCTCTCCAGTCACTTCGGCTGGGTTTTGGGTCTATTCTGGCCGGGGTTGAAAAGGAAACCTCCCCTGCCTCTCGGCTCGTTCCTGCCTCTTCTTGCGCCCCAGCCTGGGCGCTGGGTTTGGAACCTAGCTTCCCTTGACGCGTATCGCCTGGATGGGCGAAACCCCTTCCGTCCAACCTGCCTGCTGGGGACCGGGAAGCTCTTTTTCCTGTCGGCCGACCTTTCCAGGACTGAATTCAGCTCCGGGCCGAAAAGGAGTTTACCTTCAAACGGCAGGCCACAGAGTTTAGATTTGGAGGCCAGATCCCCCTGCCACGATTTCAGCCAGATAGCCCTCCTTGCCGTGTTTATGAGCGCTGTAGATCTAGCAGAGAGTCTGATGGTCTCTGCTGATGCGTCCGCGATGAAGGCTACCGCTTTCTCCAGCACCGGAAGGGACTTCAGAATCTCTTCCCCCGGAGTGCCTTGTTCCAGATGCGAACGGAGCTGCCCCAACCACACATCCAGGGTTCTGGACACACAGGTCGTTGCCACTGCAGGTTTAAAATTCACTGCGGACGCTTCCCATGCCCTCTTCAGGAAGGCGTCCGCTTTCTGATCCATCGGGTCTTTTAGGGACCCACCGTCTTCAAAGGACAGATCCGTGTCCTTCGAGATCCTCGAGAGAGGGGCGTCTGGCTTTGGGCAAGTCTCCCAAACCGAGGCATCTTCCTCCTTAAAGAGGAAACGTCTCTTGAGGTTCTTGGGAAGGAAAGCCTTCTTCTCTGGCTCTTCCCATTCTCTCCTGATCGTGGACCATAGGGCAGGGTGTACTGGGAATGTACGGCTGCTTTTTGCCTGTAGCCCTGCGTACAGTTGGTCGTGGAGGGAGAGGTCCTGCTGTTCTTCCTCCAGATCCAGGGTCTCATAGATCACCTTTAACAGGTCCTCCGTGTCTTCCACCTGAAAAAGGAACCTGTCTGCCTTTGGGCCCTGAGCCTCAATCTCACCCTCCTCCGAGTCTGAGGTGTCCGACTGTTCGTCCTCCCAGTCCCTTACCGGCGCTACCAGCTTCCTCTTTTTCCCCCCTTGGGTGCCAGAAGTGCCCGGTTGGGGCTCATCCTGGGCCGGTCCCGGCTTCTGTTCTCTGAAGCTTTGAAATGTCTTGGACATCTCTTGTGTCATATTCTGTAGCAAGTCTTTAAAAAGAGATCCAGACTCCTTCTTGATGAGCTTGTCTATGCACCCCTGGCAGAGCTGCTTCCTCCAGGAGCTCGCCAGTTTCTTCCTACAAGTGGCACACTTCTTTTTCTGCTCACAAGGAGCTTCTTTCTCCCCTCTATCCTCCTCCTGTGGGCCCATCTGGGGACAAGGAGATACACGCGTTCATGCGTCTGTAACAGCACCGCCTCCCCCCCTGTGCCACTGTGAAAGCTCCAGCTGTGGGCCTGGGGGGGGGGAGAGGGGGGCTGTGTGTGCGTGGGGGGTACCCAATCATCCCGGGGAGGGGGGGGGGAGGGGGGGGGGAGGAGGGGGGTAAAAACAAAAGAAAGTTGCCAAACAAAGGCCCTTACCTTACTGCAGGCCTCCCCCGCTCCTGACAGATCTGCCTCCATGCCGCCGCAGACTCTGCCTCGGTGCGACGGTTTTTCAGGGGCTGGTGGGCTCCGCCCCCCCCTGCGATCCCCCCTCGCCGACCCCCCTCTCACGGCCGCCGGTGGAGAAGCGGCCGTGGCACGGGTTCCTTCCACGGCCCGCCGCCCATTTCCAAGATGGCGGCGGCTGTTCCCTGCTCCTGCGCCGGAAGTGACGACACCCGGCGCCCGGAAGTGACGCGATCGCAGCGTCCAGACCCACCGCAGCCGAGCCTCCTGGCCATGCTGCCGGGATCCAGGAGCAGGTAAGACTTACCTGAAACCCCCAGGGAAAGGCACCAATGCCTCGGTCGGCGGAGCGGGCTCTACCCCCCTGGAGAGCCCCGCTGGGACCATCGGGGGCCGACGCCCCCACCCCACAACGGGCATCCCTAGTGAAACTGGCTGAAAGGTCCCCCCCCTCACAAGGCCCCTGCCTTGCTTGGAGGAAGGGGGGGGGGGGGCCCCAGCCAGGGACCCTCTGTACTCCGCCAGAGAGCCCAGATAAAAAATAAAAAACGGGCGTAGCTCCTTCCTGGCCGGAGGAAACACTAAAACTGGGGGCCAAGGGGAGAGAGGACGCCTATAAAGGGGAAAAAAAGGTGGAGCGGGTGTTTCCTGGGAGGAGCCCTATCTCTCAAGTGAGCTGTCCTAGAAGATGACTCGGGAAAATAACCTTCTCGATCCTCTTCAGTCTGGATTTTGCCCACAACATTCTACAGAATCTGTTCTCCTAAAACCAAATGGTTACTATTCCGTACTCTTGCTCTTGGACCTCTGCGCTGCCTTTGACACAGTTGACCACCCCCTCCTCCTCAAAAAACTCTATTTACTTGGTCTCTGTGACTATACTCTCCATTGCTTTGAATCTTACCTATCTCACTGCACCTTCAGTGTCACTTACAACTCTATTTCCTTCTCTCCTACTCCTCTTACTGTCGGGGCCCCCCAAGGATCTGTCCTTGGACCTCTCCTATTCTCAATCTACACTTCTTCCTTGGGTCAGCTGATAGCTTCCCATGGTTTCCAATACCATTTCTATGCCGATGACACACAAATCTATCTCTCTACTCCTCAGCTCACCCTATCAGTTTCCACACGTATCACCAATTTACTAACAGGCATATCAGACTGAATGTCACACCACTTCCTAAAACTCAATCTACCCAAAACTGAGCTCATAATATTTCCTCCCCCCCGTGCCTCTTCCCCCGATTTCTCAGTCAGGATTAATAGCACCACTTTCAACCCATCCCTGCATGCCAGGGTGCTAGGTGTAACCCTGGATTCTGAACTATCCTTTCAGGCCCACATCCAATCCTTGTCCAAATCATGCCGCCTCAACCTCCGCAACATCTCTAGAATACGCCCTTTTTTAACAAATGATACCACAAAGCTCCTAATTCACTCCCTGGTAATCTCTCGCCTCGACTACTGCAACTCCCTCCTTATTGGCGTACCTTTACATAGGCTATCCCCCCTCCAGTCCATCATGAATACTGCTGCCAGGCTCATCCAACTTACCAACCTTTCAGTGTCTGCTACCCCTCTCTCTGCTAATCCCTCGACTGGCTTCCACTCGCTCAATGAATAAAATTCAAATTACTAACAACTTACAAAGCCTTCCACAACTCTGCCCCCTGCTACATCACCAACCTGGTCTCAAAATATCAACCAAACTGCTCTCTTTGATCCTCCCAAGACCTTCTGCTCTCTAGTTCCCGTGTCACCTCCTCCCATGCTCACCTCCAGGACTTCTCCCGAGCTTCTCCCATCCTATGGAACTCCCTACCTCAATCTGTCCGGCTGTCTCCTAATCTATCCACCTTTAGACGATCCCTGGAAAACCTCTTTAAAGAAGTCTATCCTGCTTCTACCTTGTAAACCGCCATTTATTTCCTCCATCAGCTCATCCCGCCACAGCTATTACCTTTTGTATCATTCAACCCTTCCTCCTAGATTGTAACCTCTAACGAGCAGGGCCCTCTGTTTCCTCTGGTACCAAATTGTATTGTAACTGTAAGGTCTACCTTCATTTTGTAAAGCGCTGGGCAAACTGTTGGCACTATATAAATCCTCTATAATAATGATAATAATACCAAACAGTCAAACATTGTGGTAGTACGATGGTCTGGGGCTGCTTTGCAGCTTCAGGACCTTGATGATTTGCCATAATTGATGGAACTATAAATTCTACACTCTACCAGAAAATCCTGAAGGGGAATGTCCGGCCATCAGTTCGTGACCTCAAGATCAAGCGCACTTGGGATATGCAGCAGAACAATGATCCCAAACACACCAACAAGTCCACCTCTGAATAACTCATGACCTTAAAAACAGGCTGTTCATGCTCGAAAACCCTCCAATGTGACTGAAATAAAATAATTCTGCAAAGAAGAGTGGGCCAAATTTCCTCTACAGCGATGTGATAAGTCTCATTGCCAGTTATCACAAACACTTGATTGCAGTTGTTGCAAGGGTAGCACAACCAGTTATTAGGTTTAGGGGGCAGTTACTTTTTCCACATAGGGCCCGGCAGGTTTGGACAGCTTTTTTCCCCTTAACAAATGAAGTCATCATTTAAAAACTGCATTTTACATCTACTCAGGTTGTGTAATATATAACAAAAAAAAATAAAAAATTAAAGCGTGACAAACATGCAAAAAAATCAGGAAGGGGACAAATACTTTTTCACAGCACTGTAGGTCCAGATTCATATAAATGCCAAAGTCAGTCTGAGCTTCAACATGTTAAATGATTAGCAGCAACTAGCAGATACATATCAGCATCAAGCATTCCAGATTGTATATGGTTTTACCTTTATGTCAAAAAAGTAAATAGAAAGCTCAAAACTCTGATCAAAACTGCCAATTTTCTATTGCAAAATTACACACCAACATCAGACATGAACATAAAAACTAAAAGCGTTTTCTAAATTCTCAGTATTCTAGAACACTCGTTTAGTTTCATATGTAACAGTTACTTTAAATGAGTGTGAAACCATCCAAATAATTTCTTTATGTGCTTTTTGCAGCTGTGTATAATAAGTTTGAATCAAATCTCAAGAAGTCATCTGCCGCTGTAATTACTCCCATCAATGAGAGAGAGAGAGGGGGGGGGGGCGAGAGGGGGGGAGAAAGAGAGAGAGAATGCCCCCATGCCAAGTTTGTTCTCACAAATGAATTTCAAAAATTCTCACAACTGAGATGATGTGCCACAGAAATAAAAACCTTTAGGGCTCACTCAGACAGGTGTATGACTTTAACACATGATGTTGCTGTCAGATAGATCCTGCATTAAAGTTGTACAAACACTATATTGCCAAAAGTATTGGGATGCCTGCCTTTATGCACACATGAACTTTAATGGCATCCCGGTCTTAGTCCATAGGGTTCAATATTGAGTTGGTCCACCCTTTGCAGCTATAACAGCTTCAACTCTTCTGGGAAGGCTGTCCTCAAGGTTCAGGAGTGTGTCTATGTGAATGTTTGACTATACTTCCAGAAGAGCATTTGTGAGGTCAGGCCCTGATGTCAGACAAGAAGGCCTGGCTCGCAGTCTCTGCTCTAATTCATCTCAAAGGTGATCTATCAGGTTGAGGTCAGGACTCTGTGCAGGCCAGTCAAGTTCCTCCATCCCACACTCGCTCATCCATGTCTTTATGGACCTTGCTTTGTGCACTGGTGCGCAGGCATGTTGGAACAGGAAGGGGCCATACTCGAACTCTTCCCACAACGTTGAGAGCATGAAATTGTCCAAAATGTCTTGGCTGATACCTAAGAGTTCCCTTCACTGGAACTAAAGGGCCAAGCCCAACCCCTGAAAAACAAGCCCACACCATAATACCCCCTTCACCAAACTTTACACAATGCAGTCAGACAAGTACCATTCTCCTGGCAAACGCCAAACCCAGACATGTTCATTGGATTGCCAGACAGAGAAGCGTGATTCGTCACTCCAGAGAACATGTCTCCACTGCTCAAAAGTTCAGTGGTAGCGTGCTTTACACCACTGCATCTGACACTTTGCATTGCACTTGGTGATGTAAGGCTTGGATGCAGCTGCTTGGCCATGGAAACCTATTCTATGAAGCTCTCTATGCACTGTTGTACTAATCTGAAGGCCACATGAAGTTTGGAGGTCTTTAGCTATTGACTCTGCAGACAGTGAGCGACCACTGCGCACCGTGTGCTTCAGCATGTTCTGGCCCCACTCTGTCATTTTTATGCCACATGGCCTACCACTTGGTGGCTGAGTTGCTATTGTTCCCAGTTGCTTCCACTTTGTTATAATCCCACTAACAGTTGACTGTGGAATATTTAGTAACAAGGAAATTTCAGATAGGCTTAGTGCACAGGTGACAACCTATCACGATACCACGCTTGAATTCACTGAGCTCCTGAGAGCGACCCATTCTTTCACAAATGTTTGTAGAAGCAGTCTGCATGCCTAGGTGCTTGATTTTATACACCTGTGGCCATAGAGGTGATTGGAACACCCAAATCCAATGATTTGGACATACATATAGTGTATGTTGTATTCATGTAATGTTTGTGCTAATGTTAATAACATACACTGTGACTGAAACCATTGGCACTGCTCAGTGCTGAAGTGTCAGTATCAACAATGTGTAGCCAGCAGCATCGCCACTTCTGATCAAAAACTCCTGCTGTTTACACACAGACCTGAATGAGTTATTCATGCTGTGGCAGCATGCAGAAGGACCTTGGCTGATTCTGAATGACTGAAGGCTGAATGATGTAGGTGCTCACGCTGCTGTGGCTTGAATCAGGATCAAAATGTAAACATCAGAAAAAAAGAGGGATCGGTGCAGCGCTTGAATCAAAAAACATAAAATGAGTATGCAATACAAATGTCTTAAGCGTATATATAAAGGCAGAAAAAGAGAAAAAAAACGGAGATAGAATACAATAGTACGCGATGCGCTATTCAGTTATTGATAACAAAGCACACAATAGTCCAAATTCCCATATCAATTGCTATAAGGGATAAATAGAATGTTGTGCAATCCGGAGGTAAAGATCCTTGAAACAAATAGAATGCGCACTCACCAGAAGTGCGTATAAAATACGCATGTAGACAGATATAATCTTCAAAACATCTCGGTCATCAAGGTTCTGGTCAGGTCGCACTCTACACCATCCTCTGTCTCACCGTACTCAACAGTTACCAGGGTTCATCAAACAGTATGGGCGTCAGAGTTCTCTTTGGTCCAACCAGGCACTGTGGGAGGTGGTGCTCTCAAAGAGAGCCCAATAAGGGACGCCACATAGTGTGATGTTGTTTTGACACAACTTTATTTGTCAAGATAAGGCAAAATAAAAAGTGTTACTGATCATAAGTAATAGTTGGCCACATGTGGTGGCTAGATGTCCATGTGCTGTAGCCCCCCTGACGCGTTTCGTGCGATGCACGTTCTCAAAGGGTGCAGGGCTTACAGCAGGATATCTACCTTCACCTATTTATGCAGAGAAATGACAATCACGCTAGTCGCGCCCGCCATTTTGCCGGCGTTTAGCGCATGCGCAGTGTATCGGCGCCATTTTGCCGTGGATCACTAGAACGAATGAATGTTTACTCTAGTGTCCACTAAGAACATATAAGGCGGCGCCATGTTATAGGCAGGAAACAAATCTCACTTGCCGTGATCCTGATACACAATCCCCAGGATTGTGAATATACTAATTTAATAAAAATTGCTATTATTGATTATTTGGACGTTCATCATATTGATATATTAACTTCGTTTGAAGAGGTCAATGTTTTATTAAAAAGTGCAATTTATGGTAATATGCTTACAATGTATATATGCATATATAAATGCATGTAACAAAGCTTTCATTATGCAAATAATTAGGGATGGTCCTTCTGTATTCCAAATCTTAATTTGAATATAAACATAGATATTAATTAATAATAGCAGTAATTTTAACATAAACTATAAATTATGAATAATAGATGTATATAATACAAATTCATTTATAGTCTAATATATTTTTATTAAAAATAAGTTAAAAACTGGTCAGTAAAGTATATCCAAGAACAATCAATGTCATATGGTCAGAAGACACCCAAGAAGCATATAAACTCAGTATACATCATCAATGGTTAAAATTACTCATATAAAAGTGAATCTGGTAGAATAAAATATAATAGTTTTTAACTTATTTTTAATAAAAATATATTAGATTCTAAATTAATTTGTATTATATACATCTATTTTATTGCAGCAAAAATGTCCATCGCATATTTATATCGCATATGTATTATTCATAATTTATAGTTTACGTTAAAATTACTGCTATTATTAATATCTATGTTTATATTCAAATTAAGATTTGGAATACAGAAGGACCGTCCCTAATTATTTGCATAATGAAAGCTTTGTTACATGCATTTATATATGCATATATACATTGTAAGCATATTACCATAAATTGCACTTTTTAATAAAACATTGACCTGTTCAAACGAAGTTACTATATCAATATGATGAACGTCCAAATAATCAATAATAGCAAGTTTTTATAAATTAGTATATTCACGATCCTGGGGATTGTGTATCAGGATCACGGCAACAGAGATTCGTTTCCTGCCTATAACATGGCCCCGCCTTATATGTTCTTAGTGGACACTAGAGTAAACATATTCATTCGTTTTAGTGATCCACGGCAAAATGGCGCCGATACACTGCACATGCGCTAAACGCCGGCAAAATGGCGGGCGCGACTAGTGTGATTGCCATTTCTCTGCATAAATAGGTGAAGGTAGATGTCCTGCTGTAAGCCCTGCACCCTTTGAAAACGCGCATCGCACGAAACGCGTCAGGGGGCTACAGCACATGGACATCTAGCCACCACATGTGGCCAACTATTACTTATGGTCAGTAACACTTTTTATTTTGCCTTATCTTGTCAAATAAACTTGTGTCAAAACAACATCACACTATGTGGCGTCCCTTATTGGGCTCTCTTTGAGAGTACCACCTCCCACAGTGCCTGGTTGGACCAAGGAGAACTCTGACGCCCATACAGTTTGATGAACCCTGGTAACTGTTGATTACGGTGAGACCGAGGATGGTGCAGAGTGTGACCTGACCAGAACCTTGATGACCGAGAGGTTTTGAAGATTATATCTCTCTACATGCGTATTTTATACGCACTTCTGGTGAGTGCGCATTCTATTTGTTTCAAGGATCTTTACCTCCAGATTGCACAACATTCTATTTATCCCTTTATCCCTTATAGCAATTGATATGGGAATTTGGACTACTGTGTGCTTTGTTATCAATAACTGAATAGCGCATCGCGTACTATTGTATTCTATTTCCATTTTTTTCTCTTTTTCTGCCTTTTATATATACGCTTAAGACATTTGTATTGAATACTCATTTTATGTTTTCTGATTCAAGCGCTGCACCGATCCCTCTTTTTTTCTATTGTTTATTGAAAGGTTGGTTGGTTACCTTTTTTTGGTGTTCTAGAAGCTTATAAAGACATTTTTGTAGCGCTCGCTATACTTTTTATACCTTAAGCAAAATGTAAACATCAATATTGTGTACAAAGTGGTATAAATGCCACTAGCTACACATTGTTAATATTGAGATGTTTGCCCTGCGCAGTGGCCGATGGGGTCCATGTATGCTGTATTCATGTAAATATTAGAAATATAGCAAAAAAAAAATGCAACAGTAAATATGACTCCAGATGCAGAGTTAGTCTATTTCGCTTTATGCAGAGCAACATTACGCTGCTAGGCGCAGTTGTGTTAATGGGCCCTATAGATTTTCATTGTGCGATGTACACATGCGTAAAACCTATATGCTTTACACATCTGTATCATTTACACCGCTGCGAATGAGCCCTATTTATCCAATCATTGCTTACAACAGAACGACCAATGCGTATAATTGCTGCAAGAAATTGTCTCATTACCAGATTTTTACACACATGCTTTCATTTCAGTAAAAAAAAAAAGCAAAGCTTTTACTGCTCATGTATTGCTAACACCTGTTGACTTATTCAGGATTTGATACAATATTTTCCCTTGGCATTATGCTACTCTCTCAAGGGTGGGCAAATGTCTAATTACCTACGGTACTTGGTGTGACTCCGATCACCATAACTATCCTTTAACCAAAATTCCTACTGCTACCGTATGTCAGCAAAGGTTCTCATTTATCCAAAGCTGGTAGTGCTTGATAACATTAACTTGATTTGTTCTAAAAATGATAATCATCCAAGTACAGTGAAGGAAATAAGTATTTGATCCCCTGCTGATTTTAAATGTTTGCCCACTCACAAAGAAATGATCAGTCTAAGAATCATGTATGGTGCACCAGACCTAGGTAGACTGACAGATGTTTTGTGTTTCTTCCATTTGTGAATGATTGCACCAACTGTTGTCACCTTCTCACCTAGCTGCTTGGAGATAGTTTGGTAGCCCAGTCCAGCCTTCTGTAGGTCTACAATCTAGTCCCTGACATCCCTGGACAGCTGCCATGGTGGAGAGTTTGAAATCTGATTGTTTGATTATTTCTGTGGACAGGTGTCTTTTATACAGGTAACAACATGAGATTAGCAGCACTCCCTTTAAGAGACTGCTTCTAATCTCAGCCTGTTACCTGTATGAAAGACAACTGGTAGCCAGAAATCCTGCTGAATGATAGGGGATCAAATACTTATTTCCCTCATGAACATGCAAATCAGTGCATAATTTGTTAGACATGCATTTCTTTTAAATGTTTTGCTGCTATTCTGTCGGTGTCACAATACACCTACCATTCAATTTTTAGACTGATCATTTCTTTGTGAGTGGGCAAACATTCAAAATCAGCAGGAGATCAAATACTTATTTCCTTCACTGTATGTGCCATTGGTTGCTAGGATCCCAGTGGCCCAACAACCACAGCCCTCAGCAGGGAAGCTGTCATTCATTAGTGGTGGTAGTAACATAAATAATGACTTCCTTCACAGCTACAGGCTCACTGCACCAGGCAAACAGGCCATTTTATTTGCCCATTCATTGAAGCATAAACAGCTAGAGTTTGGGGCAAATCATGCATTGCTCCAAACTTGAACCTCATCCCTAGTATTGACACTTTAGTCAGAAAATTAAGTCCTGATAGATCACTTCAGGCTGGCCCCTTTTGCAGCTATAGCTATATAAAAAAGGAAAGATAAGTGCTTATATGGTTTACAATTCAATAATACACAGAGGCGTCCCTAGGGTTGGTGTCACCTGGTGCGGTAACACTTGGTGACACCCCCTCCAACGATCCCCACAGAATGGATTGGATCTGCGGATTGAGCATAATGGATCGGACTCCGATCCATTATTCTCAATCCGCAGATCCAATCCATCCTGCAGGGATCGTCGACTTTCTTTACAGCTTACCTTTTCTTGGAGTGGGTCCGGTGTAGCGGCAAGATGTGTCTCCCATGTAGATATGTCCCCCCTGACGCAACTGTGCATGTCCCAGTTGAAGCCAGGACATGCGCAGTTGCTTCAGGGGGACATATCTACATGGGAAACACATCTTGCGGCTACACCGGTGTCACCCCGTATAGGTAGCATGCCGACGATCCCCGCAGGATCGTCGGCATGCAACTTACAGTTGTGACCAAAATTATTCAACCCCCACTGAAATTGAGTGTTTTGGCCAGTTTGACATTGCTTTTGATCATTCAGTCATCTTGCTTACATTTACATTAAAGAGGCACTTGTAGGTCAGACAAATATAACATAACAGTTATAATGAAATAACCACAAATGTCTTTTCTGTGCTCACAGCATTATCAGTTTTATTCAACCCCCAAGTGACATTCAATCTTAGTACTTAGTACAGCATCCTTTTACAGTTATAACAGCTTTTAAACGTGAAGCATAGCTTGACACAAGTGTCTTGCAGCGATCTACGGGTATCTTCGCCCATTCTTCATGGGCAAAGGCCTCCAGTTCAGTCACATTCTTAGGCTTGCGCACTGCAACTGCTTTCTTTAAGTCCCACCAGAGGTTCTCAATCGGATTTAAGTCTGGTGACTGCGATGGCCACTCCAAAATGTTCCAGCCTTTCCTCTGCAACCATGCTCTAGTGGACTTGGAGGTATGCTTGGGATCATTGTCCTGTTGAAAGGTCCAACGTCTCCCAAGCCTCAGGTGTGTGACGGACTGCATCACGTTTCCATCCAATATCTCCTGGTACTGAAGAGAATTCATGGTACCTTGCACACGCTGAAGCTTCCCTGTACCTGCAGAAGCAAAACAGCCCCAAAGCATGATTGACCCTCCACCATGCTTCACAGTAGGCAAGGTGTTCTTTTCATCATAGGCCTTGTTCTTCCTCCTCCAAACATAGCGTTGATCCATGGGCCCAAACAGTTCTAATTTTGTTTCATCAGTCCACAGAACACTATCCCACAACTTTTGTGGTTTGTCCACATGGCTTTTGGCATACTGCAGTCGACTCTTCTTATTCTTTGGAGACAGCAAGGGGGTACGCCTGGGAGTTCTGGCACGGAGGCCTTCATTACGCAGTGTGCGTCTTATTGTCTGGGCTGAAACTTCTGTACCCACATCTGACAAATCTTTTCTCAGTTCCTCAGCAGTCACACGGGGACTTCTCTCCACTCTACGCTTCAGGTAGCGCACAGCAGTCGAAGTCAGCATCTTCTTTCTGCCACGACCAGGTAGCGTTTCAACAGTGCCCTTTGCCTTGAATTTGCGAATGATGCTTCCTAAGGTGTCTCTTGGTATGTTTAACATCTTTGCAATCTTCTTATAGCCATTGCCCTTCCTGTGAAGAGAAATCACCTCTTCTCTTGTCTTCCTGGACCATTCTCTTGCCTTCACCATGTTTGTAACCACACCAGTAAATGTCTAGAAGGAGCTGAGTATCACAGTCATTTTAAAGCTGCCTAATTGGTGCTTATTATGCTTGATTGCTGCTCGGTGACATCCACAGGTGTTTTCAATACCTGATGGAAAGCACCTGTATGAACCTCTGTTCTTCAGAGTGGTAGTCTTTAAGGGGTTGAATAATTGTGGCAATGAAGAAACCACATAAGAACCATTTACTACTGTATTACATAAACAATTGATGTCATTTTAGTTGCATTTGGGTAGTTACAACGTCCTTGTAGGATTTGATTCTGAATACAATTCCAAATGTACACTATAGTCCCTAAACCCCTTTACAGCATTGGGGGTTGAATAATTTTGGTCACAACTGTATATGGGGTGACACCAGACCCGCTCCAAGAAAAGGCAAGTTGTAAAGAAAGCCGATGATCCTCGCACGATGGATCGGATTCATCCTGTGGGGATCGTCGGCTTGCTTTACAACTTATCTTTTCGTGGAGCGGGTCCGGTGTCACCCCGTGCAGTCGGTGTCGCAGGTGTGGGGGGTGTGGTCCGCACGGGGTCTCGGGACGCCACTGATAATACACTGTCTCACCCTGCTTTGCACTCTAAACGTGACAGTGTGCCTAAAAATCAGAGCCACTAGAATCATATCAGCTGACAGCTTTAAGATTAAGGGTCCTTTCACACGAGAGTTCTGTGTGTCCATTTTTCATCTGTTCATGTATTTGTACAGACTAGTGGATGTAAACGGATGATCATGTGTTTACATCTGTTAATGTCCGCATCTGTTAACAGCCCTTTTTTTGAATAGAAAAAAGCCATATTTTTCTTCTGTAAAAAAATGGACCGGATGAAAAACAGATGTAAATGGATCAAAAACGGATGTAAAAATTGAAGTCTGGATCTGTTTAGCTCCAATTTTGAAAAAAATTGAAAAGGAAGAAGGGGTAGAGGTTAAAAACTTACAAGAATAGGGTCTTATCTCCCTGATATATCCTCTCCCTCAGGGGCAGCCTGTGAACTTCAGAACTGTAAAGCTTCTGTTAGCCTTCCTCTCTAGCTGAGCCAAGACATACAGCCAAGGCTGGAAAGGTACATATTTTAACTGAAGAAAGCATAGTATAGTTGCAATTATATGCAGTGTATGTGCAATTCTGGAGGCAATTTACAGCACACACGAATTTTGATAACTTATTTATTAATGTGGAATTTATGTTGTTTTGTTAAACATTGTTATCAAATAGTTAGGGGTAAAGTATCGCTTTAAACAGGTATCAAATTAAATTTTAAGTGAAGCTACTCATATTATGCCCTCCCAGGTTCCTACTCCTCTCCTCCCCCATCAACATGCTAATTGATTTAATAAAACGGTTTTGTTTTCATTGCATAACTTATTCAATGTCATTACTGGGTCTCTGTTCTTCTCTTATGCAAAAAAGGCAGATCTTGGGACATCACAGCACCCTGCCTCAGTACAGCTGGGTCTTCAGAGGAGTTATGCAAATAATAAAATGCCTTGATTGGTGGGTGTCAGTCTGGAAGAGTGGGGGTTTCTAGGCAGATTGAATTTGAATGCAGACCACCCTAGGTAATACCCACAAGTCATGCTGAGCCTCCATGAATGAGAGGCTGAGCAGGAAAGAAGGAGTTTGATAATGCTGGACATGCATGCACAGGAATGCAGTCACACAGCAGTGTGCCGGAAGGCAAGCCGAGCTGTACATGTGCACCTCGGTGTACATTCTACAGGGGAATGCGAACTGGCAGGTAGGTGTATTGTATTACAGAAGAAACATTCTGCAATAAAGAGCCTGCCTATTCACAATTTTTGCTTTCAGTGCAGCTTTAAAATGTCTGGGGAGCATGGAGGGAGTTTGAAGCAGTATCCTGTCCAGGAACATTTCTTTAGCCCTTTACTTTTTATTTATTCTTCCTAGAAAATCTAACTAAATATATTGTAGACTGCGGCCTGGCCCCATGCAGCAAGGGGCCCACGTGGCCCCCCCTGTATGCCTCGATAGGAGGAGCGGCTGCATACAGAGGAATGATCTGGGTTTTCTTTCCAGCTCGCGTTCGGCTTCCATGTAAATATAATCCGCAGCTTTACAGCCACCCAATCACTTTTGCTGCTGGACTCATAACCCCCCTTTCCCAGGCTTTCCTGTTCTACTGGGGAGCCTCAGTCCATTGTAAGCAGTCACAGAGGAGATGGAGGAACATCTGTTTCCCCTTCTCCGTCGTGACAAAGGAAGCTGGAGGTGACAAGGATTTCCTCACCTCTGTTTCAGTGCTGTGTTTCCCTGGCTGGTATATTGAATTTTCTAGGAAGAATAAATAGAAAGTAAAGGGCTAAAGAAATTTTACAGCTGATCAAACAGATCTTTGCCTGAATTACTAAAACAGCACCAGAAATAACGTAGTACTTGGTCAATGGAGTGTGCCGATGATGGCAGCATACAGAGTCCGGATGTACTATCTGGCCTCAAAACCATCCAAAATCCAAGCCAAGCCTAGGGTAAGTAGAACAAACTCTGGAAATCTTGCAGCCCAAATGTAATGAGTAGAGCATAGGGGTACATTACAAGAGTCCCTCTCTCATGAGTTATATTGAGGGATTTCAGCAGCTTCTTAGTTCAAAACAATCCCATTTTTTAAACAGGATATTTTCTAAATATTCTATTTAACCATTCCACACATCTATGTTTTGTTTTATGCTGCAATGTGATGAAGAGGATGTCCTTACCTTTGTGGCCTTGGTATATTTAATCTTTGGCATGCCCCAGGAGCGCACCAGCTTTTGGATGTAGCTATTGCAGGCGGGAATATGCAGGCAGGAAACATCACCAATTTCTGGGTATTCTACTTGAAGGTCCTCACTGTAAGGTGTAAGAAAACAAAATAAACAGATGAAACATCTACTTATAGCAAAGCATGGAATCTGTGAAAAAGGTCAAATGATGTTCAATTTCACCATTCCAAAAGACCTGTCATTAGGATGTCCATTGTTTCAGCTTTTACATCAGGAGCTGTCAAAATAAGTTGTATTCAACTATATAAACTTCATACATACAATACAACGTTGGCCAGAGTTCGTACAGATACATGTATCAGGGCAGATCAGATAGGCAGTATATAAATAAAATGAAAATTGGTCTAAGTATCAGTAAAAAAGCATTATACACAACCAACAAGCAAAATCAAATATACTTCATTCCCTCTACATTCTTTGTTGAATTACTAAAATAGCTGCCTGTCTAGCTAAATCATTTTTTTTTTCATTTTTTTTAAGCACACGTTTAAACAAAATCACTTCAGACCTAATGATTACATAAAACCCCTAAAACATATTTTCTGAAAGCAGACACCCTAGAAAAGTTAAATAGTGGTACTTCCAATTTTTTATGCCACACAGTATTGGCGCAAAGGTCTAGGAAATGGAAAATTTTAGTAAACACACTTAAGTTAATTTGAGGCATAAACATGCAATTACCAATTGTTTGGTAAACTATAAAAGGTGAGGTTGCACCGAGTAAATACCCAACATATCAAACTTAAATTTGCATGCAATATAACCTATATTTTCTGTAGGCACCACTTTAAAAGCCCCCTATAGGTCATCAGTTTAGAGTCTTGTGGATTCCGTTGTGCACAGCAATATTCACAATTGTATTTTCATGTGCAGGCCCCCCGATGTGTGCGTTTGCACGTGCGTATATTTGGTGGGGGGGGTCCTCAAAATTTTTTTTAGGGGGAAGAGTTTTATTTGTTTTGGTGTATTTTTTTTTTACTTTTTATACAATAAAAAAATATATATTTTTTACCTAACTTTTTTTTAAAAAATTGTTAAAATGGACAAGAATTAGAATCCTTGTCGGGTTTTTATTGCAGTGCGTTGAACAGGAAGTTATTGGAAATCTAAGTGACAATGTTTCACCAGATGGGAAGGGAGGAAAATTCTCCACATACAGAAATAGAAATGCTTTATTTTAGAATAGTAGGGGGAAAGCTAGAACACTTTTTTTTAATCAATTCTTAATTTTTCAGGCAGCATAAACAGTACAGTCCAACTGCTAATTTCTGATTGGTAGAATTCAATGACCACACATCAGCAGACCCCACACACCTGCAGAATTGAGCGTCTTTACCAACGATCAGCTTAGGGACACAGGAGTCATGACTGGTGGAAAAGACTAGAATCAGTGCCAGGAGACAAGCAGAAATGAGCCACTCCATCGTACAAGCCTGAAGAAAGTAAAAAACACAAATCATTTCATCATGTGCGATTTCTTACCCCCCTCTTATACCCAATGTCTGGCATTCTCTACTTACCCCCCTCTTATACCCAATGTCTGGCATTCTCTACTTACCCCCCTCTTATACCCAATGTCTGGCATTCTTTAGTTACCCCCTTCTTACACCCAATGTCTGGAATTCCATAGTTACCCCCCTCTTACACCCAATGTCTGGCATTCTCTAGTTACCCCCCTCTTACACCCAATGTCTGGCATTCTTTAGTTACCGCCTTCTTACACCCAATGTGTGGAATTCCATAGTTACCCCCTCTTACACCCAATGTCTGGAATTCTCTAGTTACCCCCCTCTTACACCGAATGTCTGGCATTCTCTAGTTACCCCCCTCTTACACCCAATGTCTGGTATTCTCTAGTTACCCCCCTCTTACACCCAATGTCTGGCATTCTCTAGTTACCCCCCTCTTACACCCAATGTCTGGCATTCTCTAGTTACCCCCCTCTTACGCCCAGTGTCTGAAATTGTCCAGTTACCCCTCTCTTACACCCAATGTCTGGAATTATCTAGTTACCCCCCTCTTACACCCAATGTCTGGAATTCTCTAGTTACCCCTCTCTTACACCCAATGTCTGGAATTCTCTAGTTACCCCCCTCTTACACCCAATGTCTGAAATTGTCCAGTTACCCCCCTCTTACACCCAATGTCTGAAATTGTCCAGTTACCCCCCTCTTACACCCAATGTCTGGTATTCTCTAGTTACCCCCCTCTTACACCCAATGTCTGGAATTCTCTAGTTACCACCCTCTTACACCCAATGTCTCAAATTGTCCAATTACCTCTCTCTTACACCCAATGTCTGGCATTCTCTAGTTACCCCTCTCTTACACCCAATGTCTGGCATTCTCTAGTTACCCCCCCTCTTGCACCCAATGTCTGGCATTCTCTAGTTACCCCCCTCTTGCACCCAATGTCTGGCATTCTCTAGTTACCCCCCTCTTACACCCAATGTCTGGCATTCTCTAGTTACCCCTCTCTTACACCCAATGTCTGGCATTCTCTAGTTACCCCCCTCTTACACCCAATGTCTGGCATTCTCTAGTTACCCCTCTCTTACACCCAATGTCTGGCATTCTCTAGTTACCCCCCTCTTACACCCAATGTCTGGTATTCTCTAGTTACCCCCCTCTTACACCCAATGTCTGGTATTCTCTAGTTACCCCCCTCTTACACCCAATGTCGGGTATTCTCTAGTTACCCCCCTCTTACACCCAATGTCTGGCATTCTCTACTTACCCCCCTCTTATACCCAATGTCTGGCATTCTTTAGTTACCCCCTTCTTACACCCAATGTCTGGAATTCCATAGTTACCCCCCTCTTACACCCAATGTCTGGCATTCTCTAGTTACCCCCCTCTTACACCCAATGTCTGGCATTCTTTAGTTACCGCCTTCTTACACCCAATGTGTGGAATTCCATAGTTACCCCCTCTTACACCCAATGTCTGGAATTCTCTAGTTACCCCCCTCTTACACCGAATGTCTGGCATTCTCTAGTTACCCCCCTCTTACACCCAATGTCTGGTATTCTCTAGTTACCCCCCTCTTACACCCAATGTCTGGCATTCTCTAGTTACCCCCCTCTTACACCCAATGTCTGGCATTCTCTAGTTACCCCCCTCTTACGCCCAGTGTCTGAAATTGTCCAGTTACCCCTCTCTTACACCCAATGTCTGGAATTATCTAGTTACCCCCCTCTTACACCCAATGTCTGGAATTCTCTAGTTACCCCTCTCTTACACCCAATGTCTGGAATTCTCTAGTTACCCCCCTCTTACACCCAATGTCTGAAATTGTCCAGTTACCCCCCTCTTACACCCAATGTCTGAAATTGTCCAGTTACCCCCCTCTTACACCCAATGTCTGGTATTCTCTAGTTACCCCCCTCTTACACCCAATGTCTGGAATTCTCTAGTTACCACCCTCTTACACCCAATGTCTGAAATTGTCCAATTACCTCTCTCTTACACCCAATGTCTGGCATTCTCTAGTTACCCCTCTCTTACACCCAATGTCTGGCATTCTCTAGTTACCCCCCCTCTTGCACCCAATGTCTGGCATTCTCTAGTTACCCCCCTCTTGCACCCAATGTCTGGCATTCTCTAGTTACCCCCCTCTTACACCCAATGTCTGGCATTCTCTAGTTACCCCTCTCTTACACCCAATGTCTGGCATTCTCTAGTTACCCCCCTCTTACACCCAATGTCTGGCATTCTCTAGTTACCCCTCTCTTACACCCAATGTCTGGCATTCTCTAGTTACCCCCCTCTTACACCCAATGTCTGGTATTCTCTAGTTACCCCCCTCTTACACCCAATGTCTGGTATTCTCTAGTTACCCCCCTCTTACACCCAATGTCGGGTATTCTCTAGTTACCCCCCTCTTACACCCAATGTCTGGTATTCTCTAGTTACCCCCCTCTTACACCCAATGTCTGGTATTCTCTAGTTACCCCCCTCTTACACCCAATGTCGGGTATTCTCTAGTTACCCCCCCCTTACACCCAAAGTCAGGTATTCTCTAGTTACCCCCCCTCTTACACCCAATGTCGGGTATTCTCTAGTTACCCCCCTCTTATACCCAGTGTCTGGTATTCTCTAGTTACCCCTCTCTTACACCCAATGTCTGGTATTCTCTAGTTGCCCCCCCTCTTACACCCAATGTCGGGTATTCTGTAGTTACCCCCTCCCTCTTATACCCAATGTCTGGTATTCTCTAGTTACCCCTCTCTTACACCCAATGTCTGGTATTCTCTAGTTACCCCCCACCCCCCTCTTACACCCAATGTCTGGTATTCTCTACTTACCCCCCTCTTACACCCAATGTCTGGCATTCTCTAGTTACCCCCCTCTTGCACCCAATGTCTGGCATTCTCTAGTTACCCCCCTCTTGCACCCAATGTCTGGTATTCTCTAGTTACCCCTCTCTTACACCCAATGTCTGGCATTCTCTACTTACCCCCCTCTCTTACACCCAATGTCTGGCATTCTCTACTTACCCCCCTCTCTTACACCCAATGTCTGGCATTCTCTACTTACCCCCCTCTCTTACACCCAATGTCTGGTATTCTCTAGTTACCCTTCTCTTACACCCAATGTCTGGTATTCTCTAGTTACCCCCCTCCCCTTATACCCAATGTCTGGTATTCTCCAGTTACCCCCTCTTACACCCAATGTCTGGTATTCTCTAGTTACCCCCCTCCCCTTATACCCAATGTCTGGTATTCTCCAGTTACCCCCTCTTACACCCAATGTCTGGTATTCTCCAGTTACCCCCTCTTACACCCAATGTCTGGTATTCTCTAGTTACCCCCCACCCCCCTCTTACACCCAATGTCTGGTATTCTCTAGTTACCCCCCCCCCCCCCCCCTTATACCCAATGTCTGGTATTCTCTAGTAATCATCCTGGTATCCAGCAAACATCGATTTTCAAGAACTCCACAGTTTTCCCCTGTAATCTACAGTCTGCCATTCTTTAATCACCCCCTCCTCTTTCTACCAGGTGTCTGAAGTTTTCTACCTCCCCCCCCCCAATTCCTGGTATCTGCCATTCTCATTCACATTATCTGATGTTTGCTATTGCTCTCTCACCTGGAGTCTGGCAGTGTCTGATCCCCCTCCACACAGCTCCGGTTTTCCTCTCTCCTTCCTTCTGATTCTCTAATACCGACAGCAAGCAGTTATTTTGGAATCAATCTGCCACACCCCTCCACGTGGTTGATAGCCGATTGGTTCCGTGGAGCTTTCTTGCCCTGGGTCCCTCAGCTGTCATCAAGAATGCGGGGCGGGGTCAGCTGTCATTCAGCTTGTGGGGCGGGGTCAGCTGTCATTCAGCTTGTGGGGCGGGGCCCGTGCTGGGATTCTGTCTGTGATGAAGTGGGCTGTGATGTTAGCTCTGTAGAGACAGTCCAGTGTATGTGTGATTGGAGTAGCTCCTTGTAGTGTGTTATGTATGATTGGTGATGATGGAGCATTCTGTCTAAAATATATTCTGCTTTTGGGTTGTTTCTGTTCCAACATAACCTACAATGAGGGTTCCAATAATGGTTATTAAGTACCTTCCCCGTGAATGTGAAGAGCTACAAGTTTTATAAAGCTGATTTTCAGGAATTCCGACACTTGATGCAGAACTAAAGGCAAAACTTTCAGTTTGGATAGAGTACAGGACGGTTATAACCATGTTGGTTTATTTTTTTCCCTCTGTGTCCCATTGGGGAGAATTCCCTTCACTTCCTGTCTCATAGCCAAAACAGGAAGTGAGAAGAAATCTCTGAAAATAAAGGAAAGCACTTGGGGACCCCCCAGGTCACGAGAACTAGTGTACCCATTCAAAGATTTCCGAACTATTACTGTTCTAGGGGTCCCCACCAGAGACACATGAGCAGGGCCGTGGATAAGGGGGTAACACCAGTCCTCCTGTACAAGGCCCAGGGCAGCAGGGGGGCCCAGGCAGCTGGGTCAATCAGATGTGGGCAAGGAGGGTGATCAGCACGGTAGGGGTGCAAATACTGGGACTGATCCCCTGTATGGCTCTCTCTGCAGCAGCCAAAAGCTGGCTTCTTCTCCTCTCCCTCCCGCTGGCTTTCAGCTGCTGCAGATAGAGCCATACAGGGGATTGGTTCCAGTAATCCCCCCCCCCCCCCCCGTAGCACCTTATCACCCTCACTGTGCTCACTGTGCACCATACAGTTCCCCATGCTGCTCAGGCCCCCCTGTGTGCCCCCACCCCTGCAGTGTGGCCAACTATCATCTCCCCCCCCCCCTTCCTACCAGCAGCGGCAAACACACAATAGGATCCTTCAGGATGGAGAGTGCATGAAGAATCCGATAAATATGTCACATTTTACCAGCCCATTTATTTCCTGGATGAACACAATGAGTGCTTGGTACCGATCACTCACTGTGTTCATTCATAACCGAAGCATTGTAACCTGTGTTTTTTTGGGGGGGGCCCTGTCTGGTTGGCTGTATGGGGCCCCGTGGTTTCTAACAGCAGCCCTGCACATGACACAATGTGCCAACAGAGGAACACAACTGGGGGATAGTTGTTACCACTATAATAGTAAGTGCCTTTCCAACGACCTTCATGCCAGGATTACCAGGTGTTATTTTAACAAAAGCTGCAGATTTAGGACTCATGTACACTGCAGCTGCTAATCTGACCTTCAGGATCTTTTCTGTGCTTTTTTCAGCAGCCCCTGAACCAGGGGCGGACTGACCATTTGAGTACTGGGCACTGCCCGAGGACCTGGGGTCAGTAGGGGGCCCCATGAAATGCCCATGGTATCTTTTATAGGATTTTTAGGGTGTGCTTTGAGTGTGGGCAAGGACACAGGGGCCCCATAATCCCCTATTGCCCGGGGGCCCCATGAGTTGTCAGTCCGCCCCTGCCCTGAACTCTCCCTAATGTTTTCCTATGTGTCCATGTATACTATGTCGTTTACAGTCATTTACAGGCAGTTGAGTTTACAGTCGTTTTTTTTAACACACCAAACTTGCATTCAGGAGTAGATTTTACCGGCGTTTCAAACTCCAAACGCTTGTGAACTCTTGTAAGCGTGGCTAACCGCGTTTATAAGCGTTTGCGTTTAGAAGCGTTTTTTAACTGTTCCATGTCCAGAGCCTTTTTTCATAATCAGAAATGCGTTTTCCAGGTACTCAAGTGGACCTTGTACACCAGCGCAGTCAGTTCCAGGTTTCACGTGAAGGAAAAAATGGAAGAACGTGCTGCATTATGCTCATGATGGGATCCATAGTGACTACAACTAGAAAAGACAGGTCATCTCAACACATACTGCTCTCTCTGCTTCTGCTCTCTCTAATTCTCTCAAAATGTCTGAAATAGTTATGTAATTATTTACTGTTTTTCAGTGCATTCTGGGCATTTTGGAAGGTCTCCTGAGGTTATCTTTTAAATACATTTCTAAACGCACATGCGCATAACGCAGTATGCAAACGCAACTAAACTGACGTTTTTAACCTACGTTTTCCAGCAGTCAGTTTCCATCGTTCAGAAGAGTTTTCCAAACGCCCCGTGTACATGAGCCCTTAAAAAGATTGAATGAACTTTTCAGATGATATTAAGGCTACATGCACACGGACATATTGAAGCCTAGCATAAAATTCCAGCATTTTTCCACTCCCAGGGAGCTGCAGGTGATGCGTACAACCTGCCAAAGAAGTGAATGGCTGCATGTGGCCCTCTTCAGGTAAACACAGATGCTCTAGTGGAACGGCGTAAACACACGCATGTACATATGGTGTATTCCCCAAATGTGGAAATCCTGCGTTCGGCATGGAAAAACAGTAGACATATTCTTATTCCTCAATATGCCCATCTGCATGTCGCCTAACATGAGATTCAAGTGATTGAGTAGAGATCTGCTTTCATTTTTATGGATAACACTGCATTTTGTGGGCAGCACAATGGCTAAATGGTTAGCACTCCACCTGGCAGCACTAGTGCTGGTTCGATTTCCAACCACGGCACCACCTGCCTGGAGTTTGCATGTTCTCCCTGTGCCTGTGTGGGTTTCCTACAGGTACTCCAGTTTCCTCCCACACTCCAAAGACAGGTTAATTGGATCCTGTATAAATTGGCCCTTGTATATGAATCTGAGTTAGGGAGGGACCTTAGATTGTATGCCCCTCGAGGGTTAGGGACTGATGGGAATATACAATATATATCTAAAGCTCTGCGTAAATGGACAGCACTATATAAGTAACCAAAATAAATAAATACATTTTGTGGATATTTCTCTGGAAAATGTCCCATTCAGACCCCATCATTGTGCATTGTGTTAACGCTTGTTTTTTTCACACAATAATGTACATTATGTTAAAGCATACCGTGCAAATGAATAGGCTAACTACGCACCAAAATGTCCAAAAAAAGCACAATTTTTGGGAATGCAGTGCAACACAAAGCACAGTAGTGCATTCCCGAGCATCAGAGCTGCATTGTGCATTAGGTTGCCATCCAAAATAAATGGCACCACAATACTCTAATGCATGTAACATGCGTTAACACACGTTGCACTGGAGAGGTGTGTTTTGTCCCTTATGGCACATTCACACCATCCTGGTACGTTAGCACGTGTGTAAACTTGCATTATGCCATGCTTTAGGGTGCTTTGTCTAAAGCCAGTCTAGTGAATGGGATGCTTATTGCACCAAGAAAGGTGCATGTACCATTTCTGACATGGCTGCAACATACATCCTTCAGCAGGGAGTGCTGGGGTGCCATTCAAAATGAATAGCATTGCATTTCACCAATGTAAATTCCACGCATTACCACAACACAGTAGTGTGAATAAGCTCTTAAAGTGACACTAAACTCTGGCTTCAAAAAATAAAATTATATTCAAGTATATATTCCTACCTCTAAAAAGTCCTTTCCTTTGCTCTCAGTTCTTTCCAAATCTCCAAGTTTTTTTTTTTTTTTTTGCAGTGATCTGTCTATTAGAGGGTGGCTACGTTTGTTCTCCATGATCCCACAGTATGTAGAAATGTAGCCACCCTCTCATTCTGACTTCCAAGATGGACTATGGAACATGACCACAACTAACATGCACTGCTGATTCCAAACAGAGGTGAGCTGGAAAGGAGAGGTTTGGGAGCTCAAAGAGGAAGTTGCAAGGAAGCAGAAAAACACAGTAACAAATTATTTAATGAAAAACAGATTACAGAGCCATTTTATTATTATTATACAGGATTTATATAGTGCCAGTAGTTTGCTCAGCGCTTAACTTTATAATGGGAGACAATACACGAGACAGTACAGTAACAATACGATTCAATACACGAGGGGTTCGAGGGCCCTGTTCCTTGGAGCTTACAATCTAGGAATTAAAGGAACTCCACTCAAAAGGGGAAGTTCCACTTGTCTGTCTTCTGCCCCCATCCACTGGCTTTTTTGGCACTTTTGGGGGGGGAGTGAATATCTGGTTTTGACAGGTACCCGCTCCCACTTCTGGGTCAGATTGCCATGGCATTCTAAGCTGGAAGTTTGCCCCCACCTTCTAACCCCCACTCCTTCTGAGACACTTCACAGGCCCTAGAAGACTATGGCCCATCTACAAAGCACAGCGCGCTTTGCACATGTGCAGTAGGGAACCGGTTGTGAAGCCGCAAGGCTTCACTTACTGAAGATACTGGCACCTGCACCTGAAGCTGATTGAAGAATTGAAGAAGCTGGACCCCTGCACAGGTAAGTGCTCTTTCACATGGATGTTCCGATCGGATCTGCCTGCTCTATTCTTCTCTATGGCGCATCGGGTGTAAACGGACATGTGTCTGTTTACACCCATCGACATCCAAACTGATCCGATCCACCAAAAAGAGAGAGATGGGGATATATTCCCCTTCCATCTGTCGGATCGGATGGGATGGCAGTTGGATGGAAACAGACAGGTTTTTATCTGACTGCCTATAGAAGAAAGCGGGCTGTGTCTGTGTTCGCTGTGCAGCAGTGGACCTGTCATCCACTTGCTCAGCGGGGATCAGCGTAGAGATCCCCCATTGAGCAAGCGAATCAGCTGACGGGTCCATGAGAGATCCAAAATCGCAGCTGTACCAAAATCGCATGAAAAATGCATTTGTATTCAAGCAGAACCGATCCGATAAAAAAAGGGATGGATGGGGATCCAATTCCCCTTCCATCTGTCGGATTGGATTGGATGAAATTGGACAGGCGGTCCGTTTTCATCCAAATGCTCTTTGAGGAGAACAAGCAGCTCCGTGTCTGCTCTGCAGAAGTGGAGTGGACACAGAGCTGTCATCCGCTTGCTCAGCGGGGATCAGCGGAGAAATCCCCCATTGAGCAAGCGGATCCACTAAACGGGTCCGCTCTATGTGAAAGGACCCTTAGTTTCCTCGTATTAAAAGGCAGCAGCTACAGTATTTGTAGCTGCTGACTTTTATTTTTTGGGGAGAGCCCAGAGCTCCGCTTTAAGTAATGAATGTGTGTGTATTATTTTTTGGTAATAAGGATACCACTTAGTGTCACTTCACATACATACCTCGGTTTACTAACTTAATTCATTCTGCGGGACTTTTCGTATTGCGAAAAATTTGTAAACTGAAATGCAGTTTCCCGTAGGAATGCATTGAAAACCAATGAATCCGTTCCGGAGGTCAGGAAAAAGTAAAAAAAAAAAGTCTATCTATTTAAAACTCTTTATAAAGTGCACTTTAAAGACATACATACTGTACAGGGACATGATTAAAAAAAAAAATTAAATGCATTAAAAACCAATTAATCCATTCGTATTGCGAAAAAAAATTTGTAAACCGAGCCATTATCTTCAATGGATTTTCATTTGTAAACTGAAAATTCCATAAACCGAGGCGTTCATAAACCGAGTTACGCCTGTAATTTGAAGCCCTGACATCATAGTTAAACCCTGTGTTTTTTCTATTGTAATATCAAGTTGTCACTACCAATTTGTATTATCCTTTCTGATCTTAGCTTTTTAGTTAATGCAAAAAAAAACAAAAAAAAAAACCTGCATGTGACATTGTGAAGAAGTCACACCAACAAAGTGTTTGATCACAATGGCGTTGAGGAATAATGGAGCAGTGACTCTCTGCGATCTGTTGGGAGAAAACAGGGCGCTGTAGGTATTCGTTTGTCAGCACTGCACAGTGTTTACTATGCAAAGTAAATATGTACAAGTCGGCAGCAAACATTCAGACACAGTGCAAGGTGAATAGTAAAGAACACCAGGAGGAAAGGCCAGGATATTAGCAGTGTATGTCCATGGAGTATTTTCTAGGACATAATATTGTGCCTCTCTGGATGGCCCTGCATGTTACTGCACAGCAAGTGCAGCGCACTGCTCTGCTGTGCATGAATGACGTGCCACTTTGTGCACTTCAAATAAAGTTAAAAAAAAGGAAGCTGTGTCATGTGATAAAATCCCCCCCCTCCCTTGCCACACAGCTCCGCAGCTTAAAACTCTGGTGCCTGCACATTAACCACTTGCCTACTGGGCACTTTTACCCCCTTCCTGCCCAGGCCAATTTTCAGCTTTCAATGCTGTCGCACTTTGAATGACAATTGCGCGGTCATGCAACATTGTACTCATATGAAATTTTTATCATTTTTTCATATAAATAGAGCTTTCTTTTGGTGGTATGTACTTGCCGCTGGGTGTTTTATTTTTTGTACTATAGACAAAAAAAGAGCAAAAATTTGAAAAGTTTTCTTTGTTTCTGTTATAAATTTTGCAAACAGGTAATTTTTCTCCATCACTGATGTGCGTTGATGAGGCTGTACTGATAGGCAGCATTGATGGGCACTGATAGGCAGTACTGATAGGCACTGATAGGCAGCATTGATAGGCAGCATTGATAGGTGGCACTGATGAGCTGGTACTGATAGGCGGCACTGATGGGCACAGGTGGGTTGCACTGCTAGGTACTGCTGGGCACAGGTGGGTGACACTGCTGGGCACAGGTGGGTGGCACTGATGGGTACAGGTGGGTGGCACAGGTGGGCAGCACTGCTGGGCACTGACCATTAGTGCCCTGATGATCAGTACCAATCACTTCTCTGACAATTTCCGGTTATCGGCAGTACTTTCCTCATGCTGTCATTGGACACAACTGATCACGTGGTAAAAGGCCTCTGTGATTGGCCGTTTACCATATCACGTGATTAGCTGTGTCCATAGGACACAGCGATCACCGGCGGCCGGTGCGCACCACTGGGGGCACGTTCTGGAATGACATCCATGGACATCGTCTCAGAACTAGACAAGTGCGCTGTAGCCATCTTTCGGCTATAGTGTGGTAGGGAAGTGGTTAAAGGATAAGTTCACCTTTTGGACAAAAATAATAAATGCACATTTTTTTGCAGGTAAAAAAATTGTGCATTTATTATTTTTGTCGAAAGGATCCTGGAAAGTATTGCACCAGCAACCAGTAGATCCCTGATGCAATGCAGGTCTCCTGCAGACCTGTCAGAATAGCTGCTTGCCATACAGGATGAACGATCAAGCAGATATTCTGACAGGCTGCTTCAATGAACTACCACGGCGCTACACAGTGCCGTGGTAGTTCATTGAAAACAACAAGCTGACAGCCGCTAAGGTTGCCGGGACTTGCAGGCGCTCATCCACAGAACACTGTGAAAGAGTGATGCGGCCATCAAAAACTGACAGCACAGGAAAACTTCTCCCCATACTATCTGTCAGAGGGAGGGGAGGGCGGTGGGTGCTGCTGCGGCTATGAGAACATTTTGCACGTTATACCCTAAAAACGAGTGGAACGTGTAACATGTTCCAAAGGTGGACTCATCTTTTAAACTGCTCCAGGATAAGTGTGCGGACAGCAGTGTTTTGGGCTACGAGCTAGCAGCTGGCATGAACAGGCCCTTAGTTGTCTATGATCACTTTCTTTTTTCATTCTTTTTATTTGTTTTTTTAGCTTAAAAACAGCATACAAACAGTACCAACAGGCTAGCATAGACAATGAAACAAACATTCCAATGCTACAGTACTAGCAGCCAGCATAGCATACTGTAAGGATCTTCAATCTCAGGTATCACAAGTGACACCCCCCCCCCTTCCAGGTACTGTATTTAATATAGAGACATGCCACAGTGACTCAAGGCTTTGTGGTGTGTATTAGGCCCCATGTGCACAGGAAAAACATATGTGTCCAGAATATAGATGAGAAAGCTGGTTCTACTGGGACTCCCATGTTACTTTGCATGGCTGTGGATCTATTATACTCCAGTTGATATTATCAGCTGCTGTTTTTTTAAGTATGGGGTACCCTCTAGTGGCCATCTAGTATACTGTATATACTTAATCCTGGGTTGGCAGGTCTTTCGGTCTCTCCCGAGACGCGGTACGCCACATGCCACCTGAATCCGCACCTGGCAATAAAAATGTAAAATACAGAACATACAATCTTTTTTCCCCTCTACAGCATAATCACTCTCAAAAGATTATGTCCATCCTGATTTAGATGAGTTCTGAAGTGGTGTATACTTTTTGTAGTTATAAAATTTCCCTGATGAAGCCACAAATAGCGAAACATGCAAAACAAGTGATTGTAAACATTAACTGTTTGTTTTTTTGTTTTGTTTTTTTATAACAAACATGTTATACTTACCTGCTCTGTGTAATGATCGTGCACAAAGCAGTCCTGATCCTCCTCTTCTTGGGTCCCCCACCAGCGCATCTGGCAAGCCACTTGCTATGGGGGCACTTGTGCGCACTTGCTTTCCAGCCCCGCTCTATGTGTCCATAAGACACACAGAACGTGGCTCAGCCTCGCCCCCCACTCCCTCCCCACTGGCTTGGATTGACAGACTACTGTGTCTGAGCCACTGAGGAAGTAGAGAGCCAAGAAAGCCTTTGCTCTCCTGTACATCGCTGGATCAAGATTGGGCTCAGGTAAGTATAAGGGGGGCTATGGGGGGAGATGCTTACTGAACGTTTTTTACTTTAATGCAGAGAATGCATTAAGGTAAAAAAAAACCTTCAAACCTTCAGGCTTTTGAACCATTTTAATGGCATTTTATATTATTTGTCAATAAAATGTTAAGATTTTGATTTTGAAAAATTGTGTCTGTATATGGTACCTTTTAAAATACCTTTGCACATTGTTTTTTGGAATTTTCATATTAAGGAATGTGATACCCTGGTGATACCCAGTGCTTCATTTGATTCCTTTAAACCATAGTAGAGATGAGAAAAGAATAGAGGTGTTTTATATGAACACATAATTCTCATGTATGCAGGTAGTGATCCAGCTTGGGGATATATTACATTGCTCAAAACCAGTTCACTTTAGAGCACGGGTGTCAAACTGGCAGCCCTCCCAGCTGTTGCCAAACTACAAGTCCCTTGAGGCATTGCAAGATTGACAGTTACAAGCATGACTCCCAATGGCAGGGGCACAATGGGACTTGTAGTTTGATGTGGATGAGCATGTGACAGCTGGGCTCATGTGGTTTCTTTGAGGTGACAGCATTGTCAGTCCTTATTTTATGTGGTTTTGGAGAAGTTTAGCTCTATTTACCTATTGAGGTCGACTTTTTATGTGATCTGTATTCAATAAAGTTTTTTACATTTTTTTTCCACAATAAGCCACAGTTGGTTTCCTTTGTGAGGCTGCTTATCATAGAATGGCACCTCTTTGGTGCCACCTATACATTTTTTTTGATGATATATTGCATTGCTTCCCCTTGAAACAGTACAATAGGATGGTTAAACTATTATATTTATGTGCTGATTTGTTTTAGTGTACACATCTAGCTGATGCCATAGATATGAAAGAGTGAACTGTGTGTGCTGGTGCACAGATGTCACTGGTGGAATACATATGGAAATATTTGTATGTGCTGGTGCACTGATATCATTTGTGGTATGGATATGGAAGCAAGAGCTATATGTGCTAGAGCACTGATCTCTCTTTTGGTAATGATATGGAAGCATGAGCTATATGTGCTCCTGTGCTGATCTCATTTGTGGTATGGATATGTGAAAATTAGTTGTGAGTGCTGGTGCACAGATCTCACTGGTGATGTGACTATGGAAGTATGAGCTGTGTGTGCTGGCATAGATCTCACTAGTGGCATGGTTTTGGAAGATCAAGCTGTGGGTTCACTAGTGGAGATCACTAGCTTACTTACTTAAAACTTAACAAGGTGTTGGAAACATTCCTCAGAGATTTTGGTCTATATTGACATGATAGTATCACGCAGTTGCTGCAGATTTGTTGGCTGCACATCCATGATGTAAATCTCCCGTTCCACCACATCCCAAAGGTGCTCTATTGGATTGAGATCTGGTGACTGTGGAGGCCATTGGAGTACAGTGAACTCATTGTCATGTTCAGGCAATCAGAAACCAGTTTGAGATGATTTGAGCTTTGTGACATGGTGCATTATCCTGCTGGAAGGAGCCATCAAAAGATGAGTACACTGTAGTCATAAAGGGATGGACATGGTCAGCAACAATACTTAGGTAGGCCGTGGCATTTAAACGATGCTCAATTGGTACTAAGGGTCCCAAAGTGTGCCAAGAAAATATCATCCACACCATTACATCACCACCAGCCTGAACCATTGATACAAGGCAGGATGGAGCCATGCTTTCATGTTGTTTATGCCAAATTCTGACCCTACCATCTGAATGTCACAGCTGAAATTGAGACTCATCAGACCAGGCAACATTTTTCTAATCTCCTATTGTCCCTTTTTGGGTGAGCCTGTGCAAATTGTAGCCTCCGTTTCCTATTCTTAGCTGACAGGAGTGGCACCCGGTGTGGTCTTCTGCTGCTGTAGCCCATCTGCTTTAAGGTTCAACGTGTTGTGCGTTCAGAGATGGTATTCTGCATACCTTGGTTGTAATGAATTGTTTATTTGAGTTACTATTGCCTTTCTATCATCTCAAACCAGTTTGCCCAGTCTCCTCTGACATCAACAAGGATTTTTGTCCATGCAACTGCCGCTCTTTTTCAGCCCATTCTCTGTAAACCCTAAAGATGGTGGTGCATGAAAATCTCAGTAGATCAGCAGTTTTTGAAATACTCAGACCAGCCTGTCTGGCACCAACAACCATGCCATGTTCAAAGTCACTTAAATCCCCTTTCTTCCCCATGGTGATGCTCGGTTTGAACTTCAACAAGTCGTCTTCACCACGTCTAGATGCTTAACTTCATTGAGTTGCTGCCATGTGATTGGCTGATTAGCAATTTGTGTTACCAAGCAATTGAACAGGTGTACCCAGTAAAGTGGTCGGTGAAGGCATATATATATATATATATATATATATATATATATATATACACACATATATATATATATATATATATATATATATATATATACACACACACATATATATATATATATATATATATATATATATATATATATACACAGTTGCAAGAAAAAGTATGTGAACCCCTTGGGACTACGTGGAGTTTTGCATGAATTGGGCATAAAATGTGCTCTGAACGTCATCTAAGTCACAACAATAGAAGAACACAAATAGAAGAATGACCCAAAGCATACAAGTAATTCAACAAAACAATGGCTGCAACAGCACAGAATACGCCTTCTGGAGTGGCCCAGTCAGAGTCCTAACCTCAACCCGATTGAAATGCTGTGGAATGACCTTAAGAGAGCGATTCACACCAGACATCCCAAGAATATTGCTACACTGAAACAGTTTTGTGAAGAGGAGTGGTCCAAAATTACTCCAGATCGTTGTGCAGGTCTGATCTGCAACTACACGAAATGTTTGGTTGAGGTTATTGCTGCCAAAGGAGGGTCAACCAGTTATTAAGTCCAAAGGTTCACATACTTTTTCCTCCCTGCACTGTGAATGTTTACATGTTATGTGCAATTAAACCATGGCAACATCTAATGTTTGTGTAGTATTATGTTCAGCAGACTGTGTTCTTCTATTGTTGTGACTTAGATGACATTCAGAGCACATTTTATGCCCAATTCATGCAAAACACGTAATCCCAAGGGGTTCACATACTTTTTCTTGCAACTGTGTATATATATATATATATATATATATATATATATATATATACTGTGTATACACACATATACATATATATATATATATATATATATATATATATATACACAAATACACATATACACACACAATGCTATACACTACCTACTCTTAGCAAAATTCATGTGTAATAAATTTAATAAAGTGCCATATCACATGCATGAATCATTAAATCAGTGAATAATTTCATAAAAAGATTATATAGATCCAACAAAAAAAAGTTAATTGAAAAAGTGTCCAGTGCTTCAAGTGCAATTGTTAAGAGTGTCTAGTGCGTAACAATATTAAAGTGTCCCATTCTTTTTATTAGTGACCATGGATCAATATTATTTTGCTTCACCAAAATTCCACAAGCCACTCCATGTTCCACACGAACTATATGTCTCTGTGCCACTACCTTCACACCTGAAAACTCACCAGATATTTTTGACCTCTTTTTTTATACAAAAAGTTGGTCAAACTCTGCTTTCCCCTTCAGGGTAAGTTTGCTTCAAATCCACCAGCACACCTCACAACTCTCTCCCCCAGGTAAGTCTCATCCATACAGATTTTAACATAAGAGAAAAGTAAAGGCCTCCAACTTGTAAAAACGTTTAATGAAATATGCATAAGAACAAAATAAAACTCAGATGATATTGTGCATTAGCCTTATATCAGGAACAAACTTGCATATTCCTTCTCCTGGCTCTCTGCCAAACTGCCTCTCATGTGAGCATGGTGCCTACATCAGATTCGGACAGGCTATGCTTCAGTTCAGGTTGTGCGGGATGACGTCAGTCCCTGTGCACCTATATGTTTCACCAGTCTGATGTCTTCAGGGAGCTACCCCCTGTGCAAAACCTTTAGGTGAGGTTATGTGACGAGAAGATGAGATCACAATTTATATACTGGTTATGTGTACAGATTTATTTTTTGGACTGTGTTGTGGCTACGCACGGTAAAAGACACAATTTAGTATAAAGCACTAAACTGGTTTTCAGGATGCACTGCAGTGCACTATAGAACGTGTTTTTAGCACACAACAATGCACAAATGTTAACTATCTATGCGTTGTGGTTTTGCTGTGATAAATAAAAAACTACAATTGTGTTATAACCTGTAACCTAAAAAAAGATTGCCATGTGCATGGCTAGTCTGATAGGGTGTCATGAATGTAGAGGGCAGCATATTTGCCCATTAGTGTCTCTTCATGCAACAACACAATGAAAAACTTGATACAAGGTTTTTCCATATCTAGAACTTTTTGATTAGAGGTACATAACGTGTATGCAATTGTTGGAAACAGAACTATATCTACAAATTACACATTGTTCTGGAATTTAATTTCTTCTTGACATAAGGGCTTATGAGTAATATTACACTATACAAATACATCCAGTTAGCACAGAACATACTTGCTCTAGTCTCATTAACACACCTTTTTGTTGGCTACAGGTCAATTCTGTGTTTTTTGAAGCCTTACCACTGTTGACAATTGGCCCTTCAAACATTAGCAAAGAGTAGATTAGGCTACATGTATTGCTATGCAATACTTTTTTCCTTGTGTCAGTATTGGAACCAAATCAGTCACTCTTTCTTACCTCTACAACTATACCTCTTTTAGGTCTGACTAGCAAAAATGTGCCAGTAAACCGGATAAAATTCTGCCTGCACCTTCCGAATGTATAGTTTTGTTGCCAAAACTATTCAGTCACAATGGGCTAGTACAGGGCTTGAAATTTCCACTCGCCTGCTCGCCAATGGCAAGTGCAAATTATGGTTGGGGCGAGTGTGTCCCCCAGGGCCGTCTTGCTCAGGCTCGGAGCTCAGGCCAGATCTGTCATTGTCACTGGGAGCCGTCAGACTGCTCAATAGCTGAGCGCAGTGAATGCAAAGCAAGGAGTGTGTGCTGGTGCTCTCTGCCTCCCCCTAGAGTGCAGTACCCGGATCTGTGAGTGAACAACGAAGTACTGCAACTTTTTATGGGGGGGGGGGGGGTGCTGGTGTGTGTGTGTATGTGTACGTGTGTGTGTGTACATGTACAGTACATGTGTGTGTGTTTGTGTGTGTCTGTGTATGCATGTACAATTGTACATCTGTCTGTGTGTATGTACATGTGTGTATCTGTACATGTGTCTGCGTGTATGTACATGTATGTGTGTGTACATGTGTCTGTGTGTGTGCACATGTGTCTGTGTGTGTGTGCATGTACATGTGTGTTTGTGTGTATGTACGTACATGTGTCTGTGTGTACATGTGTCTGTGTATGTATGTACATGTGTCTGTGTGTATGTACATGTGTATTTCTGTGTATGTACATGTATCTGTGTGTATGCGTGTCTGTACATGGCTGTGTGTATATACGTATGTGTGTGTGTACATGTGTCTCTGTGCGTGTGTGTCTCTGTTTGTGTGTTTGTTGGTGGCGAGTAACTCTAAGGCCTGGCTGGTAGCTCAGGACTTGAAATTTTAAGCCCTGGGCTAGTAGATTGATCCACTGGCTGACTGTGAGTGTATGTTAACATTGCAAACATGCACAGCTGACAATTATCTGGTATGTTTCCAAGGAGATAATATAAAGTCTACTGTGCCTTCCACAATATGGCAATAGACAATACTTTATCTGGGAAAATGTCAGCTGCATATCCACGTCACTATAAGTCCTCATGCACACGGGATGTTTTTACAGCGGCTGCTTTTGGCTTTTGACGTTTTTTTCTACAGCCAGTAAACCCCCCAGCATGTTATCCTAGGTTTCCATTCACACATAGACTGTAATCAACGTTTTCTGGCTAGGACGTTTTTTGGCAGGAAATAACCCCAGGACTAGTGGGCTTCTAGAGTTTTTTAGCTGTAAAAACGCCCTAACCTGAAAAACGTGGTAAAACTCCACAAACCAGCGTTTTTGGACTTCTTTTTACACAAAAAAAATTTTTTTTTGTTAAAAAAAAACACAAATGTGGAAAAACACAGGAAAACGCAGCTAATGGCTGCAAAACGTCACTAAACGCTAAAAAAAGATGAAAAACTCACGTTTTTAGCATGACTTTACACAGCTAACATTACCCACTTTATCAAAACGTCTCTTGTGCATGAGGACTTATGCAGTCTTCAGTGGCCAATGCTTCAATCTGCATCTTGGGTAGATTGACCTGTCAGCTGGCGGATTGATCCATAGTCTGACAAATTAATTCACCAACTAGACAGAATCATGTCTAAGGCTAGGTTCACATCTGTGCGGGTGGTGCCGCTGCGGATCCGCACGAAAATCCGTTCAGCTGCACCACCCGCACAGAGAAATATGCACCCGTGGGTGAGTGACATTAGTTCTAATGGCACGCCGCCCGTACTGGAAAACGCAACCATACTGGAAACCGAGGTTCTCGTGCGAGCTGCATTTTCAGAAGATGTGCAGGGACTTCTTCTCTGCATGTCATGGGGCACCGGAGTCCATTCAAATGAATGGGATCTCGTGCCCGTGCAAAACGTGGCCCGCACGGCCGCATATATGTTAACCGGGGCTACATGGGAGGGTGGGGGGTCATTAGATACCTCTTGGAGCCAGTGGGATGGTTACATTAGGTTCTATCTAGTTTTATAAAGTGATTATACCAAGGGTAATCAGGCCCACTTTTTTTATTGTAAGTAGAATGAGGCATATTCCAGCCATTCTCAACCTTTTCAACACAGATAAATCCTTGAAATACCCTTCCAGCCTCGGGGAACCCCTGCAAAAATTTCTTTATCTACAACTTATGACACATTAGTGTGATTGGGAGGAATGCGCCTTACACTTGTGGTTCATTGGGAAGAATTACCCCCCTACAGATAGCTAAAAAGATCAGTGGTGTCAGTGGGAACTTATCTGAGAGGCAGAAATTGCTCATTGCTCAAGGAACCCCTGGCAACCTCTGAAGGAACCCTAGGCTTCCATGGATCCCTAGTTGAGAAATCCTGTATTAGTGTAGATTCACACTTATATAGGTTGCGTTTGAGCCGTTCCTGCATTGTGTTTTGCATTGCGTTTGGCGTTTATGCACTTGCAGTTTTGACGCGTTTTTGATATTTGATTTTTATTCCTTTATGTTTTATTTTTCTTGTTGCTAGGCAGATTTAAAATGCAAAATGCATAAAAAACGCATCCAAAACACGGCAAAAACTTGTCAAAAACGCAATCAATGCTTTTCTGCAGCGTTTCCATCGAAGTCTATAGAACCAAAAGCGCAACTTTTTGCATTAAAAAAGTCCCTGACCCTTTCCAAAAAATGCACTGGGTGAAAACGCGTAGATGTGAACCTGTCCCATAGGAAATCATGTTAAATGGACTGTACTGCGTTTCTGCAGAATGCTGCAGAAAACGCTTAGGTTTGAACCTATTTTTACATTGGTAACCAAAGTATTTCTTAACAGAGATCTGAGCTTTTTTCAAAAGCATCATATGTTCTTCAAAGAGCTCAGACATTTTGGATGCTGGTATTGATTTCCTGCCGGAAATCCAGTTTGTAATGAATAAGACTCCCAATTTATCTCACATGACATCTGCACATAAGAGATAGGCACATAGTGCTACTGTACTATAGCATGTTATTCCTTTTTGTGTGACCACAGTTGGTATTGGTCCACAAACTGCAGCCGATGGGCTGGATTAGGCCTTTTGCTTGCCTTCAACTGGCCTTTATGGTACTATTCCTCCCACTGATACAAACAAATCCTCCCTCTAACACAACGGATGTGACATTATTCTTCCCATTAATACCAATGACAGGGCACTATTCCAACCACTCATACCAAAATGGGGCAATATTCCTCCCACTGATACCAAAATGGGTTCTTGTCAATGACACCAACAATGGAGCACTATTCCTTTCGCTGACACTCAACAATAGGACACTATTCTTCCTACTGATACCAACTGTTCCTGCTTTTCTCACTGACATCAACAATCAGATGCTATACCTGTTACTAACACCAACAATGGGGCGCTATTGCTATTGCTGTCACTGACACCAATAATTGGGAACTTTTACTCACACTGACACAAATGATGGAGCGCTATTCTTCCTACTGATACTGATGATGGAGCTAAATCCTTTCTACTAACTCCAATGATGGAATGAATGACATTAGAGATTCTTTGACATCTTCAACCCTGAATCTGATTTTTTTTTTTATTTCAGCATTGCTAAATAATCCTTGCAGTCTCACTTCCCATACATTTAACTATAAGGCATGAAAAGATGGGAGTAGTTGGCACCAGGACAAAAAGAGGTAAAGTTATAACAGAGGTAGAGGTTCATACTGAAAAAATGTTTTGTTGCAGCGTTTTTTCTGAGTTTTTGCTTCATTTAATTTTTTAGTGAGTATTGATTGAAATATTTGCAAATCTCTGGAACATAAGTACATAAATTAAATGGAGAATATGTTTCAGTATAGTTGACCATACATATCGTGAGAACTAGTAGCAAAGGTAGAGCTTTAATGGACACTGCCACTCGTTTTCTTCATTTTTGAAGGTGTTCTTGCCCAATTTTATTTAAAATAAAGTTCCATAAATACAAAATCCTAAATTTCCCTCACAGGGGTTTTCAGCATTTCAATCTTGCAAACAAATAGACATTCAACCTCATACAATACTTCTACTTTGGCCTTCCACTTCAGGCTCTGGTCTGTCTCCTGCAGACTCTTTTCTCACCAGCACTGTCCCAAATTGCTAGCAGCCCCTTGCTGCTCTGGCTCCCACCTCTCCTAGGTGGAGCTCTCCTGATTCCTGGGCAAAGATCTCCTGTCTGCCGGGGTGGAACCCAGAACCATGGTCAGGCCTCTACAAAAAGTCCTGCACACACCTGTGTACAGGGGCGGACTGACCATTTGGAAACTCGGGCACTGCCCAAGGGCCCGGGGTCAGTAGGGGGCCCCATGAGATGCCCCTGGTACCTTTTTCATAGGCTTTTTTGAGTTTGGGCAAGGACACAGGGGCCCCGTGATCCCCTATTGCCCAGGGGCCCCATGAGTTGTCAGTCCGCCCCTGCCTGTGTAATTAATGTGCTGGCTATTCACAAAACCTGGACCCAGGACTGGAGATTTCATCCCACCCAGATCTTTTAGAAATCTCCAGGCTCCAGGTCCTAACACGGACTTTAAAAAACACTGAGGAACCTGAAAAGCCAGCTTCTTCTGCATTAGGCAAACCCCCTGGAGCCCCTCAACCTGCCTGATTGAGAATCCCGGGTTATATTCCTCATTTGGACCCTGGCAGGGTATTGCACTGTCACAATATCCAAGGACACATTTTCAAAACATAGGACTTGTTGGACATGTTGTCTGAAGCACCTAGCTGTGAAATATGTTGGCATTTTGTAAATTCTCAAGAAAGTATCATATCATATGAAATAGAGTACATTCCACTCAGCACTGTATTATATGTGATCAGAATGTCAGATATTCCACTGACATACCGTTTATGAACTTTCACATACTGTATTTCAAACAATTTTGTGCCATTTGCTGTTTAACAATAAATGACCTTTATTAATACCTGTTCCATGATTGATTGCTACTCCATTCAGTAAAACTATTACTTTTTTTCAGCCTCTGCAGTACTGTAAGCGCTGAACATCTGACACTGAGACTTGTAGTTTTGGCTGTAGTACA
Organism: Staurois parvus; assembly: GCF_062004578.1. Lineage (NCBI taxonomy): Eukaryota > Metazoa > Chordata > Amphibia > Anura > Ranidae > Staurois > Staurois parvus. The sequence goes on along the minus strand of NW_028318506.1, from coordinate 544,811 downwards.
CTCATTATACCAGGTCTCTCGTTGTATACCTCCTCCATTCAGAGAACACCTTGTATTGTTTTCCACTGAATACAATGCCTTCCGTGATTGGAGGAGGGCAGATAGACATCTGGATCTCTCTTACTCCAATCACAGAAAGCAATCACAGTTTTACCGAATGGGGCAGAAACCAAACATGGGACAGGGCTCAAGAGAGTTTGTTTATCTTTACACAGTAATTGGTCCTAAATAATTTTTTCCCCAAAGTTAATCTTTAGCATAATGACATTACGGGTAGCATACTGTATACTGATTTGCACAGTGAGCAGGTAGATCATGCTTTCGGTATTGGTCATATGGGTAGCGCCTTTTGTTAAAAATGTATGCAGTACTACACAGGGGTGGACTGACCATTTGAAAACTCGGGCACTGCCCGAGGGCCCGGGGTCAGTAGGGGGCCCCATGAGATGCCCCTGGTACCATTTTCATAGGCTTTTTTGAGTTTGGGCAAGGACACAGGGGCCCCGTGATCTCCTATTGCCCAGGGGCCCCATGAGTTGTCAGTCCGCCCCTGGTACTACAGTATATGGGTAATTTGTGCCTGCACATGATGATTGTGGGTTTGTTAAAGCAGAACTATGACCAAAATGAAAAAAAATAAATATGATGCAGTCCGCCCATAATATCATTTTATTACTTGAGGATCCTACCAGTGGGACCATTATTTTTCCATGTCCTTTAACAGAACAAGCTCTCCTGCAAAAGTAGTAGTTACAGATAATGGGATAAACCATATAACACTGCTGGGGCTGCATAAAACAGCCAGCTTTTATTCAATAAATAATTAAATAACTTAATTAATAATTTATTATTTTCATGAAATGAAGCAAGTCATTACAGAATATGCACATAAACAGTATTTCAATATGTACATTCAAATTACCATCAACATAAACCTTACAACACATCACATTTTAGAACAGGAGTAAACAGGAGTTTTGTTGCAACAGTAGATGAACACAGTCAATGTCCACAGCCAAACTACCTCATTGTTTGTATGGAAATCTGAAACGTCCATGAAGAAAATCACAAATCATTCTAAATTCCTTGCCTCATGACAGATTTTATAAAAAAAGACTATAAAACAAGCACAAATATAAAAAAGTTAGGGCAAGGTAGTCCTCCCCTAGACAGAGTTAACATCTTTGGGTTTTGGTAGGACATGGCCTGATCTTTTAGGGCAAGAGTGAGGTGTGGGGGTATAGATGAGAATGAAAAGGACAGATAGGGGACAGACTACACAGTAAGGGATAAGAGAGGAGGATTAAAAAGTGGGAAAGGAGGGGGATAAGGCAACTAGGGCTCCTCGCAGTGTCAGCAACCCATTCCCTCTAAATGTACAGCAGACCTGTATATCAGGATTCCAGAAGTGGCAGGAATAGAAAAACAGTCAGCTAAAGATGTCCCAATCAAACCAATTATGTCAAAAGATTTCCTCCTGTCCTCTAATTGCATCTGTAAGATTTTTCAACATTTATAGTCATTGATCTGAGCGAACCACTGAGACAGCATTGGCGGCTGCGACTGATGGCACCAAGGGATGTAAGCCTTAGCTGTGTTCCCCAATGTACAAGGGTTCTTCAAAAGGTTTCTGCACTTTTTTAACATGCATATATATGAAAGTGCGGAAATGTTTTGAAGACCCCTCGTACTTTTCAGGGAATGTTTATATATTTGTTTCTGTATATCTTTAAGACGCAATAAGAAGAAGGCAGGATCATGCGAGAAGGCACAATCTGTAAGTTTTTGCGCGACTGATATCACCCCTATCCAAAGCCCTAAGAGCAGCAATGGGCAAACTACGGCCCGCGGGCCGTATACGGCCCGGCGGACCTTTTAATCCGGCCCGCGGAGCGTGGCAAACATCGGCTGTCAGAATGTTTGTAGGTGGGGCAGCGTAAGGAACGTGAGGGGAGCTAGGCTCCTCTCACAGTCCGCCCTGAAGACCGGAACGGCGCGGGAACACGGCGAGAGGAACGCGCGGAGCAAAGGTAAGTGAATTGACACAGGGGGGACTTGACTTACTACTTGGGGGGGGGATAGTACTGTGGGGGATGAAATACTATATGAGGGATGAATTAATATGGGGAATGAATTACTATATGGGGGGTGAATTACTATATGGGGGATGAATTACTATAGGGGGGGTGAATTACTATAGGGGGGGTGAATTACTATATGGGGGATGAATTACTATATGGGGGATGAATTACTATATGGGGGATGAATTACTATATGGGGGATGAATTACTATGGGGGATGAATTACTATAGGGGGGATGAATTACTATATGGGGGATGAATTACTATATGGGGGATGAATTACTATGGGGGATGAATTACTATGGGGGATGAATTACTATATGGGGGATGAATTACTATGGGGGATGAATTACTATATGGGGGATGAATTACTATGCTTACTATGGGGGAATATTACTATACTTACTATGGATGACACATACACATCATTCATCTACTCTTGGTCCGGCCCCCGGGTCCAATATATGAACCCATTGCGGCCCTCAAGTCAAAAAGTTTGCCCACCCCTGCCTAAGAGCCTCAGGCATGACCAGAAAATATGAGGAAATATTCCCTCTCCACAACGCCATTTGGTGTGGCTGGGGAGATAGAACATAGGGTTTTTGGAACTCTAGACCATCTTGTCAATAATTTGTAGTTTGTTTCTTGCAAGGGGTGGCATGTGTAAAATATAATATTTGGTTTTCCTGATCACATGTTAAGGTGATCTGTAGGTCCTCTGCTCACTTTTGGACCTATGGCAGAGATTCATTTGAGGCCTCTTCTATAAGCAGGGAGAGCAGCACAGTGGCTAAATGGTTAGCACTTCTGCCTGGTAGTACTAGGGTCGTTGGTCCAAATCCCAACTACGGCACCACCTGCCTGGAGTTTGCATGTTCTCCCTGTGCCTGCGTGGGTTTCCTCTAGGTAGTCCGGATTCCTCCCACACTCCAAACATGGTGGTAGGTTAATTGGATCCTGTCTAAATTGGCCCTAGTATATGTATGTATGATTGTAAATTAGGGACCTTAGATTATGGTCCCTCCTAGATTGTATGCTCCAAGGAGCAGGGCCCTCCTATCCCTCTTGTATTAAACTGTATTGTTGCTGTATTGTCTCCCTTATATTGTAAAGTGTGAGCAAACTGTTGGTGCTATATAAATCCTGTATAATAATAATAATAATAATTATACACCCCTTGAGGGTTAGGGACTGATGTGAATGTACAATATATATATCAAGTGCTGCATGAATTGATGGCGCTATATAAGTACCTGTAATATTAATAATATTAATAATAAGCATTGCACATAATAAAGATTAGGTGTTACTAACAAAACCCTATCCAATGCACACATTCAAAGGGAGTTAATGCACACAAACAACTTCTCAGTGGTGGCAACATGGACCAGAAGTGATACAATGTGAAATTTGCCAGAAACCTAAGGGGTTGTAAATCAGGCTTTGTTGCATATCAGTTAGAAAGGTTATCAAAGTGCTGAAAACTAGTTATACCCACTGATTTCAGTAACCTAAAACCTGGATCTGTGCATTCTAGTTGAAATAAAGAATTTTCTACTACCAGGAACAGCAGAGAAGTGGCTGGAGATATTCATGAAGATGAAGTTGAAAAGACTACCAGAGTTGGACCTAGTCTGTTATTTCTTCAACACACTACGCTGTCCAGACAAAGTGGGAGTTAGAAGGTTGAAAAAAACTATTTAACACTAACGGGGGTGCTTACAATCATCAACACGTATTCATTTTTGTAAAACCCTTGTATTAAAAACATAAAATGTTGCTGTAACTGATTATAAAGTGTTAGCTGAAGTTTGGCTTTAATTTGTCAGTCATGTCCATCTAAATAGGAGGGCCCTGCTCCTTGGAGCTTACAATCTAAGAGTGGAGCAGGGCCCTCCTAACCCTCTTGTATTGAACTGTATTGTTGCTGTATTGTCTCCCGTTATATTGTAAAGCACTGAGCAAACTGTTGGCGCTATATAAATCCTGTATATTAATAATATGGTGGATGCATTCTTTTTTTTTCTTATTTAGACTTTTTCCCTTTTTTTCTACCTGTTGATACGGCCAGTAACACACCTCCTGTCTTAGGGTATTGCAACTCTGGATGGAAGAGCAACAGTGACACCTTTGGACAGAAGCATTGTCAGTATGGGAAGATTTTAGCATTAGCTATTTAGATGGACAGGACTGACAAATTAATATATATATATAAGAATTGGTAAGCTGCATTACATCACATTTTTGTTTTTGTGTTTAATACCACTTTAACAGCTCCTGTTGGTGACTTGTGTAAGGTGTATGAAAAAACAAAGATCATTATAAGGTGTAATAATGCAAGAAAGTATCAAAATTATGAAGGTATGCTTGAATGTATTGAGAAAATGCAAGGCCTGTAAACCGATGTATATTCACATTTTACACTGAATGCCATTCAAAAGGCTATAATACTTAAAGTGATATTAAAGGCAATTAAAAAAAATAATAATAATAAACATGTCATACGTACTTGCTCTGTGCAGTGATTTTGCACAGAGCAGCCCCGATACTCCTCTTCTCGGGTCCCCTGCCAGTGCTTTTGGCCTCTCTCTGCTGCCAAATTCCCCCAGAGCAAGCGGCTTGCTATGGGGCATCCAAACAGGCTTGCTCCTGAGCCACTGCTCTTCATGTCCATTCACACACAGAGCTGCGGCTCGGCCATGTCCTACACTCTTTCTCCGCATTGGCTCATAGGCTGTGATTGACAGCAGATCGCTCCTGCTGCTGTTTCAACCAGTATGAAGGGAGAGCCCCCGGAAAGCTGAGGCTTTCATGCACATCGCTGGATCAAGTAAGGGCTCAGGTAAATAGTAAGGGGGCTGTAGGGGCTTCTGCACACAGAAGGTTTTTTTACCTTCATGCATAGAATGCATGAAGATAAAAAACCACGAGCCTTTACAACCACTTTAAAATGGTTCCAGAGCTAAAGGTTTTTTACCTTAATGCATTCTCTGCATTAAGGTTAGAAAATACTTTCATGCTCAACTCCCCCAGCCCCTTTAAATACTTACTTGAGCCTGATCTTGATCCAGCGCTATACCCCAGATCTCTTTCTCTCCTCACAGGCTTCAGAGACAGAAGCGGGAGCCATTAGCTCCTGCTGCTGTCAATCAAATCTTGTGAGCAGGGAGTGGGGGTGGGGCTGCCGTGCTGCGTGTGTCAATAGATGCATGCAGCCCGGCTCAGTATTAAGCCCACGTGTCTTTCCCCTATAACAAGTGGTTTGCTATGGGGGCAAATGAGAAGAATAGGAGCGGACAGAGCTGGTGGGGGACCCTAGAAGAGAAGCATCAGGGCCTCCTCTGTGCAAAACCATTGCACAGAGGAGATAAGTATTACATCTTTGTTATTTTATTTAAACAAAATCATCCTTTACAAGAATGTTTTTAATACTTTAATTTAAAAAAAATGCAGTACAAAAATGTGAATGGAAGTAAGGTGTGAGGGAATTTATGAGACTGCAGTTTAGGAAAGTAATAAATTAAGATGAACTCACTGACAGGCAGAACTACACAAATATTACATTTCAGTGTTTCGGCTGTTCTTATAGATATTATTATTAAATACTTAAAGGCAATGTCTGAGAAAATAAAAATCCCCTGTTTTATTGCTTCTCACTGGGCCATAAAATACCAAGGTCCCTCCTCTATAAGTAATATACTGCAGAATTCTGTTCTAAGCACAACTGCCCTCTAGTGGTAGTAGTAGGGTAAGGCGCTGAGCAAACTGTTTTTGTTATATAAATCCTGTATAATAATAATAATAAAAAATGTTGCAATAATTGCAATATTGGTATAAGGGCTTGCTCACTTCACAATGCTTATCCCTTTGAGGACCATAAGATTACGGAACGCCAAAAGAATCAATTTTTTGTTTTTAAAGTTCGTACACTTCAGTTGCTGTAACTAAGCCATTTCATGAAATAATTGGCAAAAAGCTAGATCCATTTGTTGTTAAGAACTAATATTTTGACTCAAACCAAAAAAAAAAGTATTTTAGGTTCTTAATCAGATGATACAGGCAATTAAAAACATGGGACAAATACATCCCTTGGTCCTCAAAGGGTTATAGCAATGCAAAGAAAATTTTAAAAAAATGCATGGGCATCACTGTGCATTGACCTGCATTTACTGGGGGTCCAGGGTTTGGAATGGTACATGTGAACCAAGCTTCTTGTTACACCATAAATATGAATGCGATTGTAACATAAAGCATGTCTAAAACTTGGACTTAGTCCTACAAGGCACATGCTTAGCTGGTGCCTCTGTGACTGAAGTTGCCAATTTAATTGCCTTGTCGTGAGGTACAGTATTAAAGGTTATCACGGCATATACAGTTTCCAGGAGAATGTTGTCTAATAAGCATAAGCATGGTCGACATGATCAACTGACCAAAAGAGACAAAAGGACATTACGCAGGATTGTGTCCCGGAATAAGAAGACAACTGCTGCAAATGTGACTGCAGAGCTCAATCTCTGTCTTCACAGGACTGAGATTGAGCTCTGCAGTCACTTTTACAGCAGTTGTTTTCTTATTCTGGGTCACAATCCTGCGCAATGTCCTTTTGTCTCTTTCAGTCAGTTGACCATGTCAACTGCGTTCGTGCTTATCAGACAACGTTTTACCAGAAACTGTATGTAAGGAACTATGTCTTTTTAACTGGCATCCATTTTGTATAATGCCTCCATTTCTAGACGTGTGAACAGTTAGTTTTGGTTTTGTAACTTCTCTCTCATTTTCTTAGACTAGTTTTGTTTCTGTAAACAGAACTACCTTATATGGTGTCCCTAAACTATTTGCAGTTTCTGTTCTTCACGTAACTATATTGATAAGAATGGAATGTTTCATTGGTCATCCTGAGATTAAGCAACGCCTACTGAGTTCTGTATAACCATTCCTAAAACATATAAAACAGACTTAAATAAATAAATCAATAATAATTCAACCCAAAGTCCAATAAAAGTCCAAAAAAGAAAAATACACAGATTAAGTCCACAATCTTGATAGATAGATACACACTGATTCGGATCCTAATGATAATCGATGATGAATCCGAGATACTCTTCATATACCTCAAAAAAATATAAACCTAGGATCCCTGTTGACAAAGTCCGGATGTGACGAAACGCGTCTGGGGCACGTGACGTAGTGACGCATTGACGTTCCCGGAAGTGCCTTGGTGGCCATTTTGGATTCTGGAACACATGGTTGTCCATATCCCTGAGACTTCCAGTTACCACCTGGCTCCCCTCTAGAGCTGAATGTTCATCTTTTTGGAGCTACTGTTGAGTATCGCTGCTGCATATACAGCTTTATGACCTGGAAGCTGATTTTATCGGTCTTTAATGTAAGTTTCTATAATAAAATTTGTGTGTTATTTGATTCAAACGCTGATCCCTGGTCTGTTTGTGAGGTCTATGGGAAGTGTCGGGAGAAGATGATGTCATTTGGAGGAAACTCCTTTCTTACTATGGATTCTATGCTGGTTTCATTTATTTTAGGGTAATTATGCACTTTTACTGTATTGTTGCAGTGGTTTAAATTGTGTATATTTGAATCCCTCACGATTGCTGTGGCACTTTAGTGTTTGCATGTTGCACGTGTGGCACTTTTTATGAGACCTAAGATAATACACTATATCTAGGTTTATATATTTTTGAGGTATATGAAGAGTATCTGGGATTCATCATCGATTATCATTAGGATCTGAATCAGTGTGTATCTATCTATCAAGATTGTGGACTTAATCTGTGTATTTTTCTTTTTTGGACTTTTATTGGACTTTGGGTTGAATTATTATTGATTGATTTATTTAAGTCTGTTTTATATGTTTTATGTTTGTACTTCAGGGGAAGGATTGTGAAATGACTTAATTGGGTTTTGTATTATGGTGGGTGTGTGCTTTCTCATAGTTATTCTGTATAACCATTCTTGTCATGCATTAAACTTTCAGAGATTTAGCTTGCAGACTCCGATGCCTGGAGCTTTATTTCTCCCAGACCTGAGGACAGGGGCTACAGACATAGGTTGAATCCTTGCACTGTATATGCCATCATAACTTTTGATACTGTACCCTGTGACATGACAAATAAATTGGCAACTTCAGTCACAGTGGCACCAGCTAAGCGGGCACCAACAATTGACGTGAAACATCATCACTTTCACACCTGCAAATCATGTAGTGTTTCCATTTTTTTGTCTCAGCCCTGTATTTCCCATATTTGTTCTATCAGGAGAACGTTTCTGCCACAACCAATGCCAGTTTTGAGCATAAGGCCCTTCAGGTGGCTCTTTAAGCTGTTAGCAGTGCCAGGGTTATTTTGTTTAGTTTGGGGCTATTAGCATTCATTTGATCTTGCCCACTTTTCAGTTGAACTGCTTTTGGATGTTCCTAAGGCTTAAGATTTCCTGTGTTTCTCAATGCTTGTGAAAGAAAATAAGATTTTTGTTCTTACGGTAAGATTCTTTTCTTGAAGTTCATTGAGGGACACAGGTCCTATTCCTCTGTATTTATAATCATGCTTTTGGTACTGCTTTGCTACAAAACTAAGGCATGTTGGTAGTGGTGTTGGTAGTGGTAGGGTTTATTCCCATGGCTGGCCTACAGATTTGTTGTTTGCCAGTGTCCATCCTCTTGCAGACGGCCATAAGATCCGAAGATTTAAGACTTCTTCTGTCCCTTAATGGACTCCAAGGAAAGATTTTTACTCTGAGCAGAAAAATCCTATTATCTTTTCACCACAAACAATAGAAAGGTCAAGTTGGCCCTTGCAATGTATTCACTCAGCCCAGAGCTTTAAAAGTTTTGTTTTAGACAGTTGGTATTTATTTATAGCAGTCAGTCTGATTTAAAGCTCTGGAAAGTGACAGTTGTAGCATACAACATGGTTCACATGTTGTGGTTCAGACTGTTTGTGAAATTATATGGGCCTTTTTTACCAAAGTGTCATTAGGATGCATTGTCTCTGGTGGTGGTGTTTGGGCAATTTATCAAATTCAAGCCTGAACTGTCCAAATAAAAATTTGAACAGTGAAATATTACATCCTGTTTGTGGCTTAGAGGTAGTGCTGATTTCCAGGCCATCTCTGCTGACACTTTTTAAACAAGGTCCAATGTATTTGTGGGTCTGACAGAACAGAAAATGATTGTAGCTATTTATTATTATAATATTCAGCACACAGTAGCTGAATATTTGAATAATTGTTCTCTTTCCTGTGACAAAAGTGGTATCTTATACTGCTTATTTAGTATTTTCCTTTGGTGATATTCAGCTTTGAAGATTATTATTTCTTACTGTAGAGTTTAAGCACTTGATACTAGCAACTAGAGATGAGCGAATCGAAGTATCCGAAGTGGAATTCGAGTCGAATATCGGAAAAATTTCGATTCGTGCCGAATCCGAAAAACAGCCTAATTCGGACGCGCGAATCGAAATTTTTCCGAAAATGGCGGCTGACATGTGCGGCGACGGAGCGGGGATGTCGGGGAAGGCGCGCAGACAAGGCGCGCTGCCCCATAATGCATTCCTCAACGACATGTGATCGCATCAGCCAATCAGCAGCCAGCCAGCCAGCACTGTGTAATGGTCGAGGTATATATAGCGGCCATTTTGGAAATCTTCATTTGCCTGCAGTCATTGAACAGAGGCAGACCGCTCTGTACTAGGGACAGGGACAGAGTTAGGGCCACAGAAACGAGAATTGGGGACAGAGAGAAGTTACTTAGGGACAGAGAACCATTACTCAGGGACACAGACTTGTTAATGAGGGCCACAGAATCGTTATTTAGGGACAAAGAAACGCTAGTTAGGGCCACAGAATTCATACTCAGGGACAGACAGAATTGTTACTCAGTGCCAGAGAATTGTTACTTAGGGCCACAGAAACGTTATTAGGGCCACAGAATTTTTACTCAGGGACAGACAGAATTGTTACTGAGTGCCAGAGAATTGTTACTCAGGGACAGACAGAATTGTTACTGAGTGCCAGAGAATTCTTACTCAGGGCCACAGAATTCATTCTCAGGGACAGACAGAATTGTTACTCAGGGACAGACAGAATTGTTACTGAGTGCCAGAGAATTGTTACTCAGGGACAGACAGAATTGTTACTGAGTGCCAGAGAATTGTTACTCAGGGACAGACAGAATTGTTACTGAGTGCCAGAGAATTGTTACTCAGGGACAGACAGAATTGTTACTGAGTGCCAGAGAATTGTTACTCAGGGACAGACAGAATTGTTACTGAGTGCCAGAGAATTGATACTCAGGGACAGACAGAATTGTTACTGAGTGCCAGAGAATTGTTACTCAGGGACAGACAGAATTGTTACTGAGTGCCAGAGAATTGTTACTCGCACAGACACAAAATTGTTACTTGCACAGACACAGAATTGTTACTCGCGCAGACACAGAATTGTTACTCAGGGCCACAGAATTCATACTCAGGGACAGACAGAATTGTTACTGAGTGCCAGAGAATTGTTACTCAGGGACAGACAGAATTGTTACTGAGTGCCAGAGAATTGTTACTCAGGGACAGACAGAATTGTTACTGAGTGCCAGAGAATTGTTACTCGCACAGACACAAAATTGTTACTTGCACAGACACAGAATTGTTACTCGCACAGACACAGAATTGTTACTCAGGGCCACAGAATTCATACTCAGGGACAGACAGAATTGTTACTGAGCGCCAGAGAATTGTTACTCAGGGACAGACAGAATTGTTACTGAGTGCCAGAGAATTGTTACTCAGGGACAGACAGAATTGTTACTGAGTGCCAGAGAATTGTTACTCAGGGACAGACAGAATTGTTACTGAGTGCCAGAGAATTGTTACTCAGGGACAGACAGAATTGTTACTGAGTGCCAGAGAATTGTTACTCGCACAGACACAAAATTGTTACTTGCACAGACACAGAATTGTTACTCGCACAGACACAGAATTGTTACTCAGGGCCACAGAATTCATACTCAGGGACAGACAGAATTGTTACTGAGTGCCAGAGAATTGTTACTCAGGGACAGACAGAATTGTTACTGAGTGCCAGAGAATTGTTACTCAGGGACAGACAGAATTGTTACTGAGTGCCAGAGAATTGTTACTCGCACAGACACAAAATTGTTACTTGCACAGACACAGAATTGTTACTCGCACAGACACAGAATTGTTACTCAGGGCCACAGAATTCATACTCAGGGACAGACAGAATTGTTACTGAGTGCCAGAGAATTGTTACTCAGGGACAGACAGAATTGTTACTGAGTGCCAGAGAATTGTTACTCAGGGACAGACAGAATTGTTACTGAGTGCCAGAGAATTGTTACTCGCACAGACACAAAATTGTTACTTGCACAGACACAGAATTGTTACTCGCGCAGACACAGAATTGTTACTCAGGGCCACAGAATTCATACTCAGGGACAGACAGAATTGTTACTGAGTGCCAGAGAATTGTTACTCAGGGACAGACAGAATTGTTACTGAGTGCCAGAGAATTGTTACTCAGGGACAGACAGAATTGTTACTGAGTGCCAGAGAATTGTTACTCAGGGACAGACAGAATTGTTACTGAGTGCCAGAGAATTGTTACTCGCACAGACACAAAATTGTTACTTGCACAGACACAGAATTGTTACTCGCACAGACACAGAATTGTTACTCAGGGCCACAGAATTCATACTCAGGGACAGACAGAATTGTTACTGAGCGCCAGAGAATTGTTACTCAGGGACAGACAGAATTGTTACTGAGTGCCAGAGAATTGTTACTCAGGGACAGACAGAATTGTTACTGAGTGCCAGAGAATTGTTACTCAGGGACAGACAGAATTGTTACTGAGTGCCAGAGAATTGTTACTCAGGGACAGACAGAATTGTTACTGAGTGCCAGAGAATTGTTACTCGCACAGACACAAAATTGTTACTTGCACAGACACAGAATTGTTACTCGCACAGACACAGAATTGTTACTCAGGGCCACAGAATTCATACTCAGGGACAGACAGAATTGTTACTGAGCGCCAGAGAATTGTTACTCAGGGACAGACAGAATTGTTACTGAGTGCCAGAGAATTGTTACTCGCACAGACACAAAATTGTTACTTGCACAGACACAGAATTGTTACTCGCGCAGACACAGAATTGTTACTCAGGGCCACAGAATTCATACTCAGGGACAGACAGAATTGTTACTGAGTGCCAGAGAATTGTTACTCAGGGACAGACAGAATTGTTACTGAGTGCCAGAGAATTGTTACTCAGGGACAGACAGAATTGTTACTGAGTGCCAGAGAATTGTTACTCGCACAGACACAAAATTGTTACTTGCACAGACACAGAATTGTTACTCGCACAGACACAGAATTGTTACTCAGGGCCACAGAATTCATACTCAGGGACAGACAGAATTGTTACTGAGCGCCAGAGAATTGTTACTCAGGGACAGACAGAATTGTTACTGAGTGCCAGAGAATTGTTACTCAGGGACAGACAGAATTGTTACTGAGTGCCAGAGAATTGTTACTCAGGGACAGACAGAATTGTTACTGAGTGCCAGAGAATTGTTACTCAGGGACAGACAGAATTGTTACTGAGTGCCAGAGAATTGTTACTCGCACAGACACAAAATTGTTACTTGCACAGACACAGAATTGTTACTCGCACAGACACAGAATTGTTACTCAGGGCCACAGAATTCATACTCAGGGACAGACAGAATTGTTACTGAGTGCCAGAGAATTGTTACTCAGGGACAGACAGAATTGTTACTGAGTGCCAGAGAATTGTTACTCAGGGACAGACAGAATTGTTACTGAGTGCCAGAGAATTGTTACTCGCACAGACACAAAATTGTTACTTGCACAGACACAGAATTGTTACTCGCACAGACACAGAATTGTTACTCGCACAGACACAGAATTGTTACTCAGGGCCACAGAATTCATACTCAGGGACAGACAGAATTGTTACTGAGTGCCAGAGAATTGTTACTCAGGGACACCTAATCGTTGAATTAAATAGTATGTCAGACAACATGCAGAGGAGTGGCAGAGGAGGCAATGTTTTAGGAGCGAGCAGACGTGGCAGCAGAGGAAGGGGTCGAGGCAGCAGTATTCGCAGCCAGAGGCCAGTGCTCCCGGTGTCATCCAGCGGTCGTGTCTCCACCGACAACCCTGCCGTCATTGATTGGTTGGCTCGGTCGTCTTCCTCTTCCCAGGTCACCTCTGACACCTACAGCCAACGGTCGGTGGGTACGTCAGACACAACCGTTAGTTGGCATGGCCCGGGACCAAGCCCACTGAAATCACGTGTCCTCTACCTGCCCCTGTCCTTTGCTGTTCCCTCACCAAGCGAAGTATCGCATGCTGTGGGCTCAGCCCCACTGTACAGTGAGGAAGAGCTAACAGAGGGCGGTCAGGAACGGGGGGAGACATCGGCCTTTTCAGCAGCCAAGCGAACAAGTACTGGCGAGGAGAGTGGCTCGGTAGCCGGTCTAGAGACAGGTCTGTCTCCTGACCCAGACGCAGCCGAGGGGGCTAGTAGTGAGGCGGAGACCCTACTTGATGATGAGGAGGTTGATCGCACTTGGCAGCCTCGTCGTCATCAGGCAATTTCTTCCGCATCATCAGGAGAAGAGGGTGGCAGCTTGGCAGCGAGCAAAACAGTCGGTGGGTTGCCCAGGAGACAGCAGCAGGGTCGCATCAGTGTCAGTGGAGCCAAACGTCCACGGAGTAGAGCACCAGCTCCACTGCAGCCTACCACCACGGCCAGTAGTGGTGCCGGTGCGCACGGAGGAAGTAGCAGTCAGCCAGTGAAGAGTAGCGGGGGCAAAGTTTCCTACTCGGTGGTGTGGCAATTTTTCCTCAAGCCGCCCGAGGAAGTAAACGTAGCCGTATGTCGACTATGTGGCCAGAAATGCAAGCGTGGCCAGGGGGCCCATGTTGGGACTACAGCGTTGCGTCAGCATATGCAGCGTCACCATTCGGTGGCCTGGGAAAACCGTGATAAACATACGGCGGTTCTGCCTGCCCCAGCCCCCGCTCCATCACCCGCTCCGTTACTTGCTCCGTCACCCGACGTCGTCAATCGCCCTCTATCAGCCAGTCAAGGCTCCAACACCTCTGCTGAGGGGAGTTGTCGCTCATTGGCATCTTCCGCTCGTTCAGATGCTCCTTCTCCTGCTACTCCTCTTCTCGGATTCCGTCAACAGTCTTTCTTGGAATCCGTATCCAAGAGACAACAGTTTGCGAGCACGCACCCGACGGTGCAAAAGCTGAACGTCCTCCTGTCCAAGTTGCTGGTGCTGCAGTCCCTCCCTTTCCAACTGGTGGACTCAGCACCTTTCCGAGAAATGATGGCTTGTGCCGCGCCGCGGTGGAGAGTGCCAAGCCGTCATTTCTTTGCCCAAAAGGCAGTGCCAGCCCTGCATTCACATGTAGAAGAGATGGTGGGCCAGTCTTTGAGCATGTCGGTCTCTGCCAAAGTGCACGGCAGCGCCGACGTGTGGAGCTGTAACTACGGTCAGGGACAGTACATGTCATTTACGGCCCACTGGGTGAACGTGGTGCCGGCACAGCCGCACCAGCAACTTGGACAGGTCACGACGCTTTTGCCTCCACGTTTGCACGTCCTTGGTCCAGCAAGCATGTCCGCCTCTACCACCTCTTTTTCCGCCGTGTCCTCAGCCGCCACCCCCGTGCCAAGTCCCATTACCCGACCGGCATATCACATGTGCAGGGCGCAACGGTGTCACGCTGTGCTGCACCTGGTATGCCTTGGCGAACGTAGTCACACAGGGGAGGAACTGCTGAGTGTAATGAACAGAGAAATCGACAGATGGCTGTCTCCGCGCAAACTAAAAATCGGAACCATGTTGACTGACAACGGAAAGAACATGGTGTCTGCTCTGCGTCAAGGAAGGTTGTGCCATGCGCCATGCATGGCTCACGTGTTCAATCTGGTTGTCAAGCGGTTCCTAAAATCCACCATCCCACTGCAAGACATCCTTAAAATGTCACGTAAACTGTGCATGCATTTCAGCCATTCCTACACCGCAAAGAACACCCTCATTGAGCTGCAGCGGCAGAACGGAATTCCACAGCATCGCCTGATCTGCGACGTTGCAACAAGGTGGAATTCAACCCTACACATGTTAGACCGCCTTTACGAGCAGCGAAAGGCCATCACCGATTTCCTGATGTTACAAGCGGATAAAGGTACTCCCCTGTGTAACTTAGATGTCAGCCATTGGCAGCTCATGCGTGACACCTGCCGCTTGCTCAGGCCCTTTGAGGAGGCCACGCTATTCGTGAGTCGGCAGGACTATGGGATGAACGACGTCATTCCTCTGTTGCACGTCCTGGAACAAATGCTGTTAACAATGGCTGGTCAGGGTGCGGTAGACGTGGCGCACAGATCTCAACGCCACATGACCCCTGTGGGGGCAGGACAGGAAGAAGAGGAGGAGGTAGAGGAGGACATTTGTGCTCAGGAATTATTGAGTGAAATGGGTGGTTTTTCCACTCAGCGGACAGGAGTGGAGGAGCAGGAGCATCTGGTAGAGGAGGAGGAGGAGGAGACAGAGGACCCAGACGCACCGTGGCAGTATGCTGTGGAGATGGAGGCAGGGAGTCCCTCGCATTCCTTGGCACAAATGGCCCATAGCATGCTCGGTTGCTTGCGTAGCGACAGCCGAATAATAACCATCAGACAGAGGGATGACTTTTGGCTGTCCACCTTGTTGGACCCTCGCTACCGGTCCAAAATGGTGGCCTTTTTCACACCTGCTGAGAGGGAGGCCAAAATTACGTACTATAAAAACCACCTATGTAGTCAGTTGGTCTCTGCCTTTGTGCGCCAACGTCCATCCTCAGACACTGTGGGCCCTGTGCGCTCGCGTTCCGCTGGCATGGCAGCAGGGGAGGGGTGGGGTGGTAGGAGCAGTGGCAGCTCCACCAGCAGCGGCTGCCTCAGTCTGCAGTCGATGATGAGTAGCTTTCTTCACCAGCGCAGTGAGGAAACTACTAACCAGCCGCAGCAGCAGCAGCAGCATCAGGTGGACCTGGAGCAGGAGCTCAAACAACAGGCTTGGGCCTACTTGGACAGCACCCTGCCAACCGAGGTAGACAATCCCCTTGACTACTGGGCAACGAAACTTGACCTTTGGCCCCAACTAGCTGAATTTGCCCTTGAAAGGCTGTCATGCCCGGCCAGTAGCGTGGCATCGGAGCGCGTGTTTAGTGCGGCAGGAGGTATTGTAACTCCGCGGAGGACACGACTGTCCACCCAAAGTGTGGAGAGACTCACGTTTGTGAAAATGAATCAGGCGTGGATTAGTCTGGATTTCAAACCACCAGTTCCTGACACAACTGACTAAATCCGCCATGAATCATGCCTCAAACATGTGCCACTTTCAGGTCTCCTCACACTGCTGGTGTGTTAAATTTTTTGACATAGGGTGCAGGCAGATTACGGGCCTCCTATAGCTGCTGCCAGGCCCCTAATCTGCCATGGGCCCCTATATACCGCCTCCTCATGCTGCTGCCAAGTCCAGAGTCTGTCATGGGTCCCTGTACGGCCTCCCATTGCTGCTGTCTCCATCGCCACACTCTGCTGCCATGTGCCACTTTCAGGTCTCTTCACACTGCTGGTGTGTTAAATTTTTTGACATAGGGTGCAGGCAGATTACGGGCCTCACATAGCTGCTGCCAGGCCCCTAATCTGCCATGGGCCCCTATATACCGCCTCCTCATGCTGCTGCCAAGTCTAGAGTCTCTCATGGGTCCCTGTACGGCCTCCCATTGCTGCTGTCTCCATCGCCACACTCTGCTGCCATGTGCCACTTTCAGGTCTCTTCACACTGCTGGTGTGTTTAATTTTTTGACATAGGGTGCAGGCAGATTACGGGCCTCACATAGCTGCTGCCAGGCCCCTAATCTGCCATGGGCCCCTATATACCGCCTCCTCATGCTGCTGCCAAGTCCAGAGTCTGTCATGGGTCCCTGTACGGCCTCCCATTGCTGCTGTCTCCATCGCCACACTCTGCTGCCATGTGCCACTTTCAGGTCTCTTCACACTGCTGGTGTGTTAAATTTTTTGACATAGGGTGCAGGCAGATTACGGGCCTCACATAGCTGCTGCCAGGCCCCTAATCTGCCATGGGCCCCTATATACCGCCTCCTCATGCTGCTGCCAAGTCTAGAGTCTCTCATGGGTCCCTGTACGGCCTCCCATTGCTGCTGTCTCCATCGCCACACTCTGCTGCCATGTGCCACTTTCAGGTCTCTTCACACTGCTGGTGTGTTAAATTTTTTGACATAGGGTGCAGGCAGATTACGGGCCTCACATAGCTGCTGCCAGGCCCCTAATCTGCCATGGGCCCCTATATACCGCCTCCTCATGCTGCTGCCAAGTCTAGAGTCTCTCATGGGTCCCTGTACGGCCTCCCATTGCTGCTGTCTCCATCGCCACACTCTGCTGCCATGTGCCACTTTCAGGTCTCTTCACACTGCTGGTGTGTTAAATTTTTTGACATAGGGTGCAGGCAGATTACGGGCCTCACATAGCTGCTGGCAGGCCCCTAATCTGCCATGGGCCCCTATATACCGCCTCCTCATGCTGCTGCCAAGTCCAGAGTCTGTCATGGTCCCTGTACGGCCTCCCATTGCTGCTGTCTCCATCGCCACACTCTGCTGCCATGTGCCACTTTCAGGTCTCTTCACACTGCTGGTGTGTTAAATTTTTTGACATAGGGTGCAGGCAGATTACGGGCCTCACATAGCTGCTGCCAGGCCCCTAATCTGCCATGGGCCCCTATATACCGCCTCCTCATGCTGCTGCCAAGTCCAGAGTCTGTCATGGTCCCTGTACGGCCTCCCATTGCTGCTGTCTCCATCGCCACAGTCTGCTGCCATGTGCCACTTTCAGGTCTCTTCACACTGCTGGTGTGTTAAATTTTTTGACATAGGGTGCAGGCAGATTACGGGCCTCACATAGCTGCTGCCAGGCCCCTAATCTGCCATGGGCCCCTATATACCGCCTCCTCATGCTGCTGCCAAGTTCAGAGTCTGTCATGGGTCCCTGTACGGCCTCCCATTGCTGCTGTCTCCATCGCCACACTCTGCCATGTGCCACTTTCAGGTCTCCTCACACTGCTGGTGTGTTGAATTTTTTGACATAGGGTGCTGGCAGATTACGGGCCTCCTATAGCTGCTGCCAGGCCCCTAATCTGCCATGGGCCCCTATATACCGCCTCCTCATGCTGCTGCCAAGTCCAGAGTCTGTCATGGGTCCCTGTACGGCCTCCCATTGCTGCTGTCTCCATCGCCACACTCTGCTGCCATGTGCCACTTTCAGGTCTCTTCACACTGCTGGTGTGTTAAATTTTTTGACATAGGGTGCAGGCAGATTACGGGCCTCACATAGCTGCTGCCAGGCCCCTAATCTGCCATGGGCCCCTATATACCGCCTCCTCATGCTGCTGCCAAGTCTAGAGTCTCTCATGGGTCCCTGTACGGCCTCCCATTGCTGCTGTCTCCATCGCCACACTCTGCTGCCATGTGCCACTTTCAGGTCTCTTCACACTGCTGGTGTGTTAAATTTTTTGACATAGGGTGCAGGCAGATTACGGGCCTCACATAGCTGCTGCCAGGCCCCTAATCTGCCATGGGCCCCTATATACCGCCTCCTCATGCTGCTGCCAAGTCTAGAGTCTCTCATGGGTCCCTGTACGGCCTCCCATTGCTGCTGTCTCCATCGCCACACTCTGCTGCCATGTGCCACTTTCAGGTCTCTTCACACTGCTGGTGTGTTAAATTTTTTGACATAGGGTGCAGGCAGATTACGGGCCTCACATAGCTGCTGGCAGGCCCCTAATCTGCCATGGGCCCCTATATACCGCCTCCTCATGCTGCTGCCAAGTCCAGAGTCTGTCATGGTCCCTGTACGGCCTCCCATTGCTGCTGTCTCCATCGCCACACTCTGCTGCCATGTGCCACTTTCAGGTCTCTTCACACTGCTGGTGTGTTAAATTTTTTGACATAGGGTGCAGGCAGATTACGGGCCTCACATAGCTGCTGCCAGGCCCCTAATCTGCCATGGGCCCCTATATACCGCCTCCTCATGCTGCTGCCAAGTCCAGAGTCTGTCATGGTCCCTGTACGGCCTCCCATTGCTGCTGTCTCCATCGCCACAGTCTGCTGCCATGTGCCACTTTCAGGTCTCTTCACACTGCTGGTGTGTTAAATTTTTTGACATAGGGTGCAGGCAGATTACGGGCCTCACATAGCTGCTGCCAGGCCCCTAATCTGCCATGGGCCCCTATATACCGCCTCCTCATGCTGCTGCCAAGTTCAGAGTCTGTCATGGGTCCCTGTACGGCCTCCCATTGCTGCTGTCTCCATCGCCACACTCTGCCATGTGCCACTTTCAGGTCTCCTCACACTGCTGGTGTGTTGAATTTTTTGACATAGGGTGCTGGCAGATTACGGGCCTCCTATAGCTGCTGCCAGGCCCCTAATCTGCCATGGGCCCCTATATACCGCCTCCTCATGCTGCTGCCAAGTCCAGAGTCTGTCATGGGTCCCTGTACGGCCTCCCATTGCTGCTGTCTCCATCGCCACACTCTGCTGCCATGTGCCACTTTCAGGTCTCTTCACACTGCTGGTGTGTTAAATTTTTTGACATAGGGTGCAGGCAGATTACGGGCCTCACATAGCTGCTGCCAGGCCCCTAATCTGCCATGGGCCCCTATATACCGCCTCCTCATGCTGCTGCCAAGTCTAGAGTCTCTCATGGGTCCCTGTACGGCCTCCCATTGCTGCTGTCTCCATCGCCACACTCTGCTGCCATGTGCCACTTTCAGGTCTCTTCACACTGCTGGTGTGTTAAATTTTTTGACATAGGGTGCAGGCAGATTACGGGCCTCACATAGCTGCTGCCAGGCCCCTAATCTGCCATGGGCCCCTATATACCGCCTCCTCATGCTGCTGCCAAGTCTAGAGTCTCTCATGGGTCCCTGTACGGCCTCCCATTGCTGCTGTCTCCATCGCCACACTCTGCTGCCATGTGCCACTTTCAGGTCTCTTCACACTGCTGGTGTGTTAAATTTTTTGACATAGGGTGCAGGCAGATTACGGGCCTCACATAGCTGCTGGCAGGCCCCTAATCTGCCATGGGCCCCTATATACCGCCTCCTCATGCTGCTGCCAAGTCCAGAGTCTGTCATGGTCCCTGTACGGCCTCCCATTGCTGCTGTCTCCATCGCCACACTCTGCTGCCATGTGCCACTTTCAGGTCTCTTCACACTGCTGGTGTGTTAAATTTTTTGACATAGGGTGCAGGCAGATTACGGGCCTCACATAGCTGCTGCCAGGCCCCTAATCTGCCATGGGCCCCTATATACCGCCTCCTCATGCTGCTGCCAAGTCCAGAGTCTGTCATGGTCCCTGTACGGCCTCCCATTGCTGCTGTCTCCATCGCCACAGTCTGCTGCCATGTGCCACTTTCAGGTCTCTTCACACTGCTGGTGTGTTAAATTTTTTGACATAGGGTGCAGGCAGATTACGGGCCTCACATAGCTGCTGCCAGGCCCCTAATCTGCCATGGGCCCCTATATACCGCCTCCTCATGCTGCTGCCAAGTCCAGAGTCTGTCATGGGTCCCTGTACGGCCTCCCATTGCTGCTGTCTCCATCGCCACACTCTGCCATGTGCCACTTTCATTTCTCCTCACACACTGCTGGTGTGTTGAATTTTTTGACATAGGGTGCTGGCAGATTACGGGCCTCCTATAGCTGCTGCCAGGCCCCTAATCTGCCATGGGCCCCTATATACCGCCTCCTCATGCTGCTGCCAAGTCTAGAGTCTCTCATGGGTCCCTGTACGGCCTCCCATTGCTGCTGTCTCCATCGCCACACTCTGCTGCCATGTGCCACTTTCAGGTCTCTTCACACTGCTGGTGTGTTAAATTTTTTGACATAGGGTGCAGGCAGATTACGGGCCTCACATAGCTGCTGGCAGGCCCCTAATCTGCCATGGGCCCCTATATACCGCCTCCTCATGCTGCTGCCAAGTCCAGAGTCTGTCATGGTCCCTGTACGGCCTCCCATTGCTGCTGTCTCCATCGCCACAGTCTGCTGCCATGTGCCACTTTCAGGTCTCTTCACACTGCTGGTGTGTTAAATTTTTTGACATAGGGTGCAGGCAGATTACGGGCCTCCCATAGCTGCTGCCAGGCCCCTAATCTGCCATGGGCCCCTATATACCGCCTCCTCATGCTGCTGCCAAGTCCAGAGTCTGTCATGGGTCCCTGTACGGCCTCCCATTGCTGCTGTCTCCATCGCCACACTCTGCCATGTGCCACTTTCAGGTCTCCTCACACACTGCTGGTGTGTAGAATTTTTTGACATAGGGTGCTGGCAGATTACGGGCCTCCCATAGCTGCTGCCAGGCCCCTAATCTGCCATGGGCCCCTATATACCGCCTCCTCATGCTGCTGCCAAGTTCAGAGTCTGTCATGGGTCCCTGTACGGCCTCCCATTGCTGCTGTCTCCATCGCCACACTCTGCCATGTGCCACTTTCAGGTCTCCTCACACTGCTGGTGTGTTGAATTTTTTGACATAGGGTGCTGGCAGATTACGGGCCTCCTATAGCTGCTGCCAGGCCCCTAATCTGCCATGGGCCCCTATATACCGCCTCCTCATGCTGCTGCCAAGTCCAGAGTCTGTCATGGGTCCCTGTACGGCCTCCCATTGCTGCTGTCTCCATCGCCACACTCTGCCATGTGCCACTTTCAGGTCTCCTCACACACTGCTGGTGTGTTGAATTTTTTGACATAGGGTGCTGGCAGATTACGGGCCTCCTATAGCTGCTGCCAGGCCCCTAATCTGCCGTAGGCCCCTATATACCGCCTCCTCATGCTGCTGCCAGGTCCAGAGTCTCTCATGGGTCCCTGTACGGCCTCCCATTGCTGCTGTCTCCATCGCCACACTCTGCCATGTGCCACTTTCAGGTCTCCTCACACTGCTGGTGTGTTCCATTTTTTGTCATAGGGTGCTGGCAGATTATGGGCCTCCCATAACTGCTGCCAGGCCCCTAATCTGCCATGGGCCCCTATACCGACTCCTCATGCTGTGACGTTGCAACAACGTGGAATTCAACCCTACATATGTTAGACCGCCTTTACGAACAGCAAAAGGCCATCACAGATTTCCTGATGTTAAAAGCAGATAAAGGTACTCCCTGTGTAACTTAGATGTCAGCCATTGGCAGCTCATGCGTGACACCTGCGCTTGCTCAGGCCCTTTGAGGAGGCCACGCTATTCGTGAGTCGGCAGGACTATGGGATGAACGACGTCATTCCTCTGTTGCACGTCCTGGAACAAATGCTGTTAACAATGGCTGGTCAGGGTGCGGTAGACGTGGCGCACAGATCTCAACGCCACATGGCCCCTGTGGGGGCAGGACTGGAAGAAGAGGAGGAGGTAGAGGAGGACATTGGTGCTCAGGAATTATTGAGTGAAATGGGTGGTTTTTCCACTCAGCGGACAGGAGTGGAGGAGCAGGAGCATCTGGTAGAGGAGGAGGAAGAGGAGACAGAGGACCTAGACGCACCGTGGCAGTATGCTGTGGAGATGGAGGCAGGGAGTCCCTCGCATTCCTTGGCACAAATGGCCCATAGCATGCTCGGTTGCTTGCGTAGCGACAGCCGAATAATAACCATCAGACAGAGGGATGACTTTTGGCTGTCCACCTTGTTGGACCCTCGCTACCGTTCAAAAATGGTGGCCTTTTTCACACCTGCTGAGAGGGAGGCCAAAATAACGTACTATAAAAAACACCTATGTAGTCAGCTGGTCTCTGCCTGTCTGCGCCAACGTCCATCCTCAGACACTGTGGGCCCTGTGCGCTCGTGTTCCGCTGCCATGGCAGCAGGGGAGGGGTGGGGTGGTAGGAGCAGTGGCAGCTCCACCAGCAGCGGCTGCCTCAGTCTGCAGTCGATGATGAGTAGCTTTCTTCACCAGCGCAGTGAGGAAACTACTAACCAGCCGCAGCAGCAGCAGCAGCATCAGGTGGACCTGGAGCAGGACCTCAAACAACAGGCTTAGGCCTACTTGGACAGCACCCTGCCAACCGAGGTAGACAATCCCCTTGACTACTGGGCAACGAAACTTGACCTTTGGCCCCAACTAGCTGAATTTGCCCTTGAAAGGCTGTCATGCCCGGCCAGTAGCGTGGCATCGGAGCGCGTGTTTAGTGCGGCAGGAGGTATTGCAACTCCGCGGAGGACACGACTGTCCACCCAAAGTGTGGAGAGACTCACGTTTGTGAAAATGAATCAGGCGTGGATTAGTCTGGATTTCAAACCACCAGTTCCTGACACAACTGACTAAATCCGCCATGAATCATGCCCCAAACATGTGCCACTTTCAGGTCTCCTCACACTGCTGGTGTGTTCCATTTTTTGTCATAGGGTGCTGGCAGATTACGGGCCTCCCATAGCTGCTGCCAGGCCCCTAATCTGCCATGGGCCCCTATACCGCCTCCTCATGCTGCTGCCAAGTCCAGAGTCTCTCATGGGTCCCTGTACGGCCTCCCATTGCTGCTGCCTCCATCGCCACACTCTGCCATGTGCCACTTTCAGGTCTCCTCACACTGCTGGTGTGTTCCATTTTTTGTCATAGGGTGCTGGCAGATTACGGGCCTCCCATAGCTGCTGCCAGGCCCCTAATCTGCCATGGGCCCCTATACCGCCTCCTCATGCTGCTGCCAGGTCCAGAGTCTCTCATGGGTCCCTGTACGGCCTCCCATTGCTGCTGTCTCCATCGCCACACTCTGCCATGTGCCACTTTCAGGTCTCCTCACACTGCTGGTGGGTTCCATTTTTTGTCATAGGGTGCTGGCAGATTACGGGCCTCCCATAGCTGCTGCCAGGCCCGTAATCTGCCATGGGCCCCCGTACCGACTCCTCATGCTGCTGCCAGGCCCGTAATCTGTCATGGGCCCCTGTTGTCGCTTGTTGGCATATTCCGCTCGTTCAGATGCTCCTTCTCCTGCTACTCATCTTCACGGATTCCGTCAGCAGTCTTTCTTGGAATCCGTTTCCAAGAGACAACAGTTTGCGAGCACGCACCCGACGGTGCAGAAGCTGAACGTCCTCCTGTCCAAGTTGCTGCTGCCAGGCTCGTAATCTGTCATGCGCCCCTGTACCGCCTCCTCATGCTGCTGCCAGGTCCAGAGTGTGTCATGGGCCCCCGTACCGACTCCTCATGCTGCTGCCAGGCCCGTAATCTGTCATGGGCCCCTGTACCGCCTCCCCATGCTGCTGCCAGGTCCAGAGTGTGTCATGGGTCCCTGTACGGCCTCCCATTGCTGCTGCCAGGCCCGTAATCTGCCATGGGCCCCTGTACCGACTCCTCATGCTGCTGCCAGGCCCGTAATCTGTCATGGGCCCCTGTACCGCCTCCTCATGCTGCTGCCAGGTCCAGAGTGTGTCATGGGTCCCTGTACGGCCTCCCATTGCTGCTGTCTCTATCGCCACACTCTGCCATGTGCCACTTTCAGGTCTCCTCACACTGCTGGTGGTTTCCATTTTTGTCATAGGGTGCTGTATGGCCTCCCATTGCTGCTGCCTCCACCGCCACACTGTGGCTCCACACTCTGGTTTTGGCCCCGTGACTGCCCAAATGAGTGAAGTGTGCGGTGATTCTAAGATCGACGGCACTCATCTGCATGTCATACTGACTGACAGTATTATTTCTCTTCCCCAGCAGACTCCAAGGGCATTTAAATTAAAGGTACAGTGTTCTGCACTAATATTAAGTCTCTCTGAAGCCTAGAAACACCCTTTTTTAAGTTAAATTCACAGCGAATTTATTCGACTCGAATCGAATATTGTCCACGAATTCGCCGAATCAGTCGAATCGAATTTTTCATTTCTTCGCTCATCTCTACTAGCAACATATTTTTTTCAGTTGATTCCTGTCACTGATGTATTGAGGTCACTTGATTCTGATATCATCTAATGAAAAGAGTTGTGTTCCATTTCTCATGGGGGCACTTCTTTTGAATGTGACCATGTCGCCCTTAAGGAATAATAATACCTCGGAAGTCTAATGTGGTTTCCCACAGCCTTTTGTATGTTTTTCCTTTATAATCCTTTAGGGTTTATCCATCTATTATATTGGCTATTCTAGCCACTATATGGGGCAGTAAGATATTTCAAAGGCCATTTGACCCCAGGACGTGAGATATTTGTTTTTTTTTTACAACATTTATTATACACTGCTCAAAAAAATTAAAGAAACACTTTTTGATTAGCGTATAGCATCACGTCAGTTAGCCTCCTCGGCGGTATGATTCTTTCCGATTTTTTTGTGCTGAAAGCGGTACCATTTTTTTGCATGGAAATATGTAGTTTTTTATTGTAGGCTGTAATTTTTAGGAATAACTCACTGAAATCTGTACGAACAAGAGTCTAGTAAACATTCCAGATATGATAAAACTTCAAACACGAAATCATAAATTATAATTTAATAAATAATCATAAAAAATAATAATATAATAATAATAAATTTAATTCAATAATATAATCAAACCAAAAACACTGAAATTTGAAATACAGAGGCAAATTCGCACATCGCTGAGCAAAGTCGCAAAATCGTTTTCAGTGTTTGATGACGAATTTCCCCACGAATCATTATCACTCAATTCTGCAAGTGGTTCTGATTTACTATCACTGTTCTAAAACCACTTTTGATGTAAAGGGACGCTTTTTGGACACCATGGACCTTTCTAAGTTTCCAGGCAGAAAGAACAGTCAAAATGCAGGCAGGGCACAGGACAAAGCAGTAGGGACAAAACATATGTGAAATGCATTGAAACAGCAATGACAGCAAAAATGACATTTCTTAAAAATTTCAAATTTCCCGCTGGTTCCGGCGCCCGTACGTCCCGACGTCACAGGGACCGGAACACGGAAGCCGGATGCCGGCATCGGCCGGAGGAGATGGCCGGGGACGCTGCAGGGGACACATCGCGGGAGCGAAGGACAAGGTAAGCGCGGTAGGGAATCCCTGTGCAATGCCGCATGGTAGGCCCGAGTGTAGCTCGGGGGTTACCGCTCTTGGTATTGAAATTTTACCCTGAGCTACACTCGGGAAAATCGCTAAGGAGGTTAAACTCCTGGGATATTGATCTGGTCAGTTAAGTAGCAGAGGGGGTTGTTAATCAGTTTCAGTTGCTTTGGTGTTTATGAAATTAACAACAGGTGCACTAGATGGGGCCACTGACATTTTTTCCCTAGTCATCTTTTCTGACTGTTTTTCATTAGTTTTGCATTTGGCTAGGGTCAGTGTCACTACTGGTAGCATGAGCCAATACCTGGATCCTACAGAGGTTGCACAGGCAGTCCAACTCCTTCAGGATGGCACATTGCCAGTGTCATTTCCAGAAAGTTTGCTGTGTTTCCCAGCACAGTCTCAAGAACATGGAGGTGATTCCAGGAGACAGGCAGTTACTCTAGGAGAGCTGTACAGGGGCATAGAAGGTCCTTAACCCATCAGCAGGACCGGTATCTGCTCTTTTGTGCAAGGAGGAACAGGATGAGCACTGCCAGAGCCCTACAAAATTACCTCCAGCATGTCACTGGTGTGAATGTCTCTGATCAAACAATCAGAAACAGACTTCATGAAGGTGGCCTGAGGGCCCAACGTCCTCCAGTGGGCCCTGTGCTCACTGTCTGGCACCATAGATCTCAATTGGCATTTGCCACTGAACACCAGAATTGGCAGGTCTGCCACTGGCGCCCTGTGCTTCTCACAGATGAGAGCAAGTGACAGGTGTGAAAGGGTTTGGAGAAGCTGTGGAGAACACTATGCTGCCTGTAACATTGTTCTGCATGACTGTTTTGGTGGTGGGTCAGTGATGGTCTGGTGAGGCATATCCATGGAGGGACGCACAGACCTCTACAGGCTAGACAATGGCACCCTGACTTCCATTAGGTATTGGGATGAAATCCTTGGACCCATTGTCAGACCCTGGGTTCCCCCTCCAGTGGGTCCTGGGTTCCTCCTGGTGCATGACAATGCCTGGCCTCATGCGGCAAGAGAATGCAGGCAGTTCCTGGAGGATGAAGGAATTGATACCATTGAATGTCCCCCACGCTTGCCTGACCTAAATCCAATAGAACACCTCTGGAATATCATGTTTCTGTCCATCCTACGCTGCCAGGTTGCACTTCAGACTGTCCAGAAGCTCAGTGATGCCCTGGTCCAGATCTGGGGGGAAATACCCCAGGACACCATCCATCATCTCATTAGGAGCATACCCCAATGTTTTCAAGCACGTGGGGGCCATATAAAATACTGAGTACCATTTTGAGTTGCTGCAATGAAATATCAGCAAAATGGACTAGCCTGCTGCATCAGTTTTTCACTCCTATTTTTGGGTTGTCTTTCAATTCAATCCTCTGTAGGTTGATCATATTAATTTCCATCAAACAATGGGGCATACTTACATTCCTAACACATTACCCAGTCCATATCAGTATAGATATCTGGCGTGATATTTTTTCCCCCATGAGATCTGATGTGTTTTCAAAGTGTTCCTTTCATTTTTTTGAGTAGTGTAGATAACTGTATTGCTTTTTTCATTATAAATTACTAAATGTATACTTTTTTGCTAAACTACAGTATGAGTAGATGCCACATGTGTCATTAAGATGACCTTCTAATTTGCTGCAGTGGTAATGTCGCAGCACAAAGTGTCCTTTCTATGTCTACTTAGGTTGTTGTGACTGCACCTTCTATGGTAAGTTGACGTACTCTAAGTTTGCACTCCCCTCTTGATTGTTTTCATTCTTCTTTAGCTGGAACAAAAGTCATAGCAGCTTCAAGTGGCTGTCCTTATCTTTTTTTAAATGAGAAAATCTTTTGGAGTTATGCACATTTGTGGTTAGACCAGAACTAACCAGATCTGACTGATCACATGTCTGTCTGTCTGTTCTGTAGATCTGTAAATGTGGAAAACATGCAGACGGGTACATGCTCTGGAATATGGTATGTGCTGTTAAGTTCATTACATAAACAGAATGTACCTTGGGGGAATGTGTCGCTAAAGACCCATGACAGTTCAGGAAAGGATATACAATATATTATATCACACAAGGGTAGAATAGTTTTAGGGCAGTTCATCAAGAAGACCAGTGGATTCAAAATGTTGACACAACAGCACTAAGGTGTAGCAGAAAAAGGAGACCACCTCAGTATGAGGACCCATGTCGTCAAAGTCATTCACTTTAATAGTGGCTGATGCCTCACAAATGCTTCCCCCTTTCCAACTGGGGAAATCTTCAAGCTGAATAACATAATGCCATAAAAAGAGGGCACTAGCGCATTACCTTAACAAAAAACAATTAAGGGAGGAGTAACATGGCCACTGGGATTGATGGTTTACAGGTTGATTTTTATTATTTTTAATGAGTTGATGGCTGGGTTCAAAGGGAGGGTATATATGGCAGTCACCAGGGGCGGACTGACAACTCATGGGGCCACCGGGCAATAGGGGATCATGGGGCCCCGTGTCCTTGCCCAAACTCAAAAAAGCCTATGAAAAAGGTACCAGGGGCATCTCATGGGGCCCCCTACTGACCCCAGGCCCTCGGGCAGTGCCCAAGTTTCCAAATGGTCAGTCCGCCCCTGGCAGTAACACACCACAGGTTCCTACCTCTGAAGACGCCCAGTGGGAGGGGCGAAACACGTCAGTATAAGCTGTGGTGACGTCATTTCTAGCTGGTGGAGTGCACGCTGGTGCGTCACTTCTGGTCCAGCATTATTTTATGCTTGGAATTGCTCTGTAATATATAAGTGCAATATTTGTTGTTTTAAATTGTTCTACTAATAAATGGAATTGCACTATTTGGCCATTTACCTTTTACTTCCTACACATGTACACCTATATTGTGTGATCGCTGCACTGGATGACCCTGTCACATGAGGAATGGATCTGTACTGAGAGGAACCACAAGTGCCAGCATAACCGGGACCTTCAAAAAAGTGCCAGATTCTTATTTGCTATTAAGAGTCTATTGGAGTTGGTGAATGAGTGGGACCACTGGTAGGGAGCACTGTTGGTGTACTAGCACTTTGTGGAAGAAGATTAACATGATCACGGATGTAGAGCCTGCCCCATTTACATCAATGTTGTGGATTATTGACAAATCATTATATGGATTTATTGTGGACCATTGATAAGTCACTTTGCAGATTTTTTTACTTCTATTTAATGTTTTGGGTATTATAGATAGCGCTCTTTCACTTGTGTTTTTTATAATTATCACATACTCTGACCCCTCCCCCCATCCCCCCAAGATAGGCTAACTTGGAGTCTCCATTTAAAAGTCCAATAGGGGTTGATTTACTAAAACTGGAGAGTGCAAAATCTGGTGCAGCTGTGTATGGTAGCCAATCAGCTTCCAACTTCAGCTTGTTCAGTTAAACTTTGGCAATACAATATGGAAGCTGGTTGGTTTCTATGCAGAGTTGCACCAGATTTTGCACTCTCCAGTTTTAGTAAATAACCCCAATAGGGTTAACAGATATATGATTGATAATCATGTCTATTTATTCATTTATTTATATATTCATTTATTCTATTTATTCATCAACCATTCCATGGCAGTGTTATCTTAACAGAACAATACTTGGAATATGATCCAACCTGCTGTATTTTGTTCCAGGAAATCTGTGGGCTGAAAGTGTCTCTTGAGATGTGATGTACCCAAGGATGCCTTTGTCATTATCTCATGCAGTCAACATTGTCAGTGCCTTTAGCTCTATTTTATTCTGTACTACAGTGTAATTTAATTTTAGGAATTAGTTATCAGCACAGATTTCTGGCATGTTGCATCTTTAGCAGTTTTAATGTGATATCAGCTCTGGTTTTGGTGTGATATTATAAATAATAATTTATTTTAGCATAATGCAGTTGGTAATGGTCCAGTTTAGGGTTAGGAGCTCATTTATAGGTAAAGTGTACAGGCAGATGAATGTTAAGTGTGAGGTTTTGGAGTTAAAGTAGATGAAAACCCTAAAAGAATTACATTTAATTTGCTATGCACTGTGCATCATGAATATAATTGCATTTTTTTTTGTTTTTTTTTAATGAGACACTGTTTTCACCTTTATGAATCCTTTGTTGCATCTTGGTGTTGCAGATCTCCGGCAGCTTCTTTGCACTTCTTGCTTTCATGCACTTCAAAGATGGCTGCATGGCATTTCTCAGGGTGGGTTTCCTGTTGGTGACAACAGTGGACCATGGCTGTGTAATGTATTTTGAAAAGGCAACTAGCAGTCTTTATCAGAGACCTGTGTGTCAGGGTGACAATGCAGAAGCACAACGAGAGAGAGAGAGAGGACAGAGTGTGGTCACCCTATAAAAAGGAGTGCCTAAAAAAGGACCGTCATGACTACATCCCAGATATTGTTCAGCAGGAAAGGAAGTTAGGGTAAATCTCTTTAACGGAGCCAAGTTATCTACAAACCTAAAAGAAAAATATTTGTGGCAAGGCATACACTTTAAATGTAGAAATTGATTGCTACTAACCAACATAGATGCCTACTGTCCAAGATTGCCTGGACAGTCCCTTATGTTGGACCTCACACAACAGCCCATTCCCTGTATATCGCTAGGAACGCACTGGGTGGGTTCAGTATGCTGCAATGGATTGGCATCGGGATAGGAAAATTACGGTAAATATTTGATACAATATTCCGTCTTTCTGGTGCCAACATTGCAGCATACATGTAGTAGACTGATAACTAGCCACCAGGGTGGGAAACTTTAGCAAATCCTATGTTATATGAAAGTGAGTAAGCTACTGCCTTCCCGCCAAAGTCAGTTGTAGTAAGGACTACTGTGCCCATCAGTAGTGCTGAAGAAATGCACCATAAAAGAACCTGGTTGACATGTCTGTGTAAGGTGCCTGTCTATGATAGTCAGATGCTGCTGGTTGAATATGCTGAAAATAATTCCAGTGGTTGAAGCTCAGTCATATAGTGGCTCTTTGGATTAACTCTAAGAACTGCTAGGTGACTGTGTGCTGGCACCTTCTACCTTTGTTGGTTTCTAAGGAACTAGGTATAGCTGTTCTGGCTACCTAAATGACGTTTGTTTGCAAGTGTGCTATCGTCAATGTGGATGTATTGAAGGAGTAAGACTGGTCAACGCAATCCCACTGTAGGATAGGCAAACAAATACCCACAGAGTCTTGATGCAACAACAACAGCTGTCAACTGCTTGCAGTTAAAAGAACCTGCCCAAAGATTCTTATACCAGATGCTGGCTTCAGATGAGGTTGAATGTCCATCAGGTAGAAGAACAATTGAGCTCCATTCATGATACCCTCCCCATCCGCACCAGCATCCAAATCCACAGGACAAGCCCTCGTGGCACACACCGTCCTTCAAGGAGGCGCACCTGGAAATCCCACCCCA
Organism: Staurois parvus; assembly: GCF_062004578.1. Taxonomy (NCBI): domain Eukaryota; kingdom Metazoa; phylum Chordata; class Amphibia; order Anura; family Ranidae; genus Staurois; species Staurois parvus. The sequence continues at coordinate 513,198 of NW_028318506.1, read as the reverse complement.
AAAACCTAGATCTCAGCGCAAACAGGGCACCACGGACAGCACCCTACTGCTTTTGTTGCAAGTGCACTAATATGGCTACAATCACCTCAAGCCCATGGTAGAAAATATAGAAAGTGAGGATAGCAGCCTATGTGACAGCCTTGCAAATATAAGAAATGGTCTTTTCCAGCCAAAGCTCAGGAAGCACTCATAAATTTAGAAAAATGCGTCCTGTCAGGAAGGGAATGGACCGATGTGTGGGCATCAAATCTTTGTAGCTATGCACTGGTCCTGTGGCCAGATGTAGCAGGGGCTACTACTGCATGTATGCTGCCATGTTGGCACCAGGAAAATCTGTTAAACTGTGGAAAAATCACAGACATGGAGAAGCAACTATATTCTTGTGTCTCCAAATATCCAAGCTATCCGGCTTTGTGTTTACTGGAAGTGGCTTGAGGATTTCTGTAGCATGGGTAGCCAGATTTTTGTTCAGTGCTGCCCAATGTGAATGAGGGAATCCCTCTCGCGGTGGTATTGTATTCTGAAAGTGGGGAGCCTTCCCTGCTGTCAGAATACAATGATCAGTGTTGCCAGCTATAGCCGGTGACACTGATTATTCAGGAAAAACTTGACAGCTTGTATACAACCAGCCTGCCCATACATGGATCAAAATTTGGGACAAATTTCAATCCATCTATGACTGGCTTCAAAAATCCAATATGTGTCACCAAAACAGGAAGAGAGGAACATTTTCCAATATCAACACCTTTCCCAGGGATTGCTGTCTAATAGGGGATGTATTTGCTTTGGAAAAATTGAAAATTCCCTATTTTATCTAAAATGAAAAAAGTTTTGGCTTTAGATGTACTTCAGATGTTAATTTTCAGACTTTCTCTTTCCCCAGCCCATGTTACCAGCTCACTAACCATCACACTGCACACATGGTTTACTAACACATTATAACCATGGTTCTTAAACATTCAATCAACAAAGACATCTGGTTTATACTGATAGAACTAGATTTATTTTTTTCATACCAATCACAATATTTTGTTGCATGGTCAGTGCTGTATCCCTTCCCCTTTTTTTTGCTCTGTATCCCCTACTTTGATTTAATCACAATTTTTCAATTAAAACAGATTGAGTAAAAACATTTTCAGCAGATCTAAGATGTTACAAATTCCATAGTGTCAAACTCCTGTGTTGTGAAAGTTTTGAGCGATTAAGATAACAACCTCCATGCCCGAGGCTCGAATGTGACAGTCATATTCCACTATCGTGAGAGTTTGTTTTTTTTGTCGATGACATACTGTTCAGTCACTTGACTATTGTATTTTTCCATTTTAGTATATTTTTTCTTTTCCCCCTTTTCCCAAGAGAAGTTACATTACATTAAAAGGCAAATAACAAGGATTCATATCAATCACAATAAAAAGTAGGATTCAGATCTGATGAATAGCAACCATATAATAGTTTTAAAAATGTAAAGAAAGTGTACAATGACAGTTGGCGCACTTAAAGGCACTCAGAAAACACGGGTATGCCATTCTTTCCCAAGGGCCTCACATGCACAGTGCGCTTCCTTCCATATTGGATCAGATAAGTTCAATGACTGCGCCAGGTGAGAGAGAGCACACACTGTTCATGTGTGGCCCTTGAGAAAAGGACATCACTTCCTCCTATATTATATTTATAATATTTTGGATTTTCACACACTTCCAGTCCCAGTGACAATGGCCACCAGGTTGGATGAGGAGGGTGATACTCTCCAGTAAGGACACAGGCAGCAATAAAGCCTAAAAACAGGTTCCAACCCTACACAAATACACTTACGGGAACAATATCAGGAAAAAATAATTTTGTTAGGGCTGCCAGTGGGCAAATGATAACAATTTAAACAAAAGTGTAATTTTAAACATGGTTAAAACATAATTTGATTTTAAAATGTAACAGTGACAGGAATGGGGACAAATTATAACAATGCCAGGGGTGCTCACAAAGACTACCATTTAGGGCACCCTGGGCATCAAAAATGCCACTTTTAAGGGTGCTTGACTTTTTTTTTCTGCCTCTAAACACCCCTTCATGTTAACCTACATGGCCATGCTCACATAGACATTTACAAGCATTTAGAGGCAAAGTGATTAGAGTCAGAAAAAAAACATAATTTCCACGTTCAGGAGAGGAGCGTTCCAGCAGAAAAAAAACACTGAATGTGCATAAACACGTGCAAGTGTGTCTAATCGAGTCTAAGCACTAGGCGCATTTAGTGCTTAAGTGTTCAATAATTTAAATGGCCAGAATTAATGAATAATCCGGCCAAAGAAATAAATAAATGCCCAAATGCCTGCCTAAATGGTCCTAAACAAGTTTGCAAAATGCAGATTTAGGGACATTTTTAACAGTGCTTTTCTCCTGCCAGGAGAAAAAGAGTTCAGAAGAGCTGGTCAAATCATGAAGCCTTATAGTCTTTTATGTTATAGTGTTATAATTTTTCCACATTATTGTAATAGGCTTTTGCTTTTTATTGTATAGAGTTTTGCTTGATCCACATGTAAATGTAAAGAAATATTAAAAAAAGGCAATAAATGCTACAGGCTGCCTGTAGAAAACTACAGGAGGGGACCAGTCACCCTGCACAAAAAGAGAGAGCATCAGTGACCAGTCTTTATTACAGAAAGCTCCTGTACAGAGGCTAAGTTTCCTCTGAATAACAACACCACCACAAAACAGCTTGTTCACTCCTTGTTTTTTTCCCACCTTGACCACTGCAACTCCCTCCTCACTGGCCTACCCTTACACAGGCTATCTCCCCTTCACTCTATTATGAATCCTGCTGCTAAACTAATACACCTTGCTGACCGATCAGCGACTGCTGCCCCGTCTGCCAATCTCTTCACTGGCTTCCCCTACCCCATCGTATAAAATTCAAAATACTAACCACAACATACAAGGCGATCCACAACACTGCACCTAGCTACATCACCAACCTCATCTGCAGATATCACCCAAACCATTCTCTCCGCTCCTCCCAAGACCTCCTGCTCTCCAGCTCCCTTGTTACCTCCTCCGACGCTCACCTCCAGGATTTCCCAAGAGCCTCTGGAACTCCCTGTCCCAGTATGTCTGGTTGGCTTCTACCCTGTCTGCCTTAGGGTGATCCTTGAAAACTCATTTATTCTGGAAAGCCTACCCCACCTCCACCTAAGAACTGTACTTGAGTCACCTGCATCAGATCATCCCCTACAGTTATTACCTCTTGTACCACCTCCTGTTCATGTTCCATGAGCAGAGCCCTAATATATCTTCTGTATCCAACTGTATTGTAATTGTACTGTCCCCCTTTATATTGTATTGCGTAAACCTTTGGTGCTATATAAATCCTGCATATTAATAATCTGAAATATAAACGAACAGGATGTAGTGAGCGCTTGGAAGTGAAAAAAAGCTGCTAGCACTAAAAGGTGACCAAGTCAAAATAAAAAATAAAACAACAAAATGTGCAGCGCTAAAAATGTTGCATATAAATTGTGTAAAGCAATAAAAGTGAATCATATAATAGTGTTATAAACTGTGAGGTATACAAAGATAGTAGTAGTAACACACATCAATAAGCACAAAGTGAACAGTGCAAAGTGACTGATGGATAATGAAGTCCATAAACTGTTGAACATGAAAATCAGTGACAACAATCCAGTGGTGACACCTCTTCTGTGGGACCCTCACCCTTATGCACTCACCAGAAATCTGGAAAACGAACGCCCAAAATAAGATCTGTCATGGCCTCCTTCACTCCTTCCTTGTAATGGACTCCAACAGAAAGTGACCAAGATGCACCTTAATAAAAAAGCTTGTCTATGTCACGTGCCATTGCTCTCTCTGCCTCCTCCTCTCTTTAGGGACTATGCTAAATCAGTCGGCAGGACATCATAGTCTGTTTCCAGAGCAGGAGCCAGGTGCTTAAACAAGTTTTCCTGCCCTTGGCAACAGAACCTGGGATCCAGAACCTGTTGAACAGATTGGGGGTTCTCACAGAGTTGGGCAGCATGGATAGATGAGAGAAATGAGAGAACGGTTCACACCCTGTCACATTGCAATACTTCTTCAGTCAGTGAACTGCTCTCCCCCAATACCTATATCTCATGGCAGTGTGGGAACCCATTTGACAGTATTTATAATGATTATGTCACTGTTTGCCTATCCATATGTATGTATCTTCTTAAAGCCTGAATAAATTCCTTGAAATAAGAAAAACCTTCACCCTACAACCACTTTAAATTAAGAAAAATATATTGTGTAAATATTGTTGTCATGCGGTTAGAAGATCTTGGCCAGGTCTGCAATCACAGAATGTTCTTCTCTGGGATCTGTAGATCTGTATCGGTGACTCTCAGGTGAAAAAATAACTCAGATGTAGCAAGACAAAGTAGGAATGCCTTATTTACATTACAAGCTGCATTACATAGATGCATTTAGCATTACAGGGATGCTTTGTTAGGGCAGTTATGGCAGGCTGTGGGACCTATTCTGTTGAGAAATACAACTCCCAGCATTTCATATGAATACAGTCTGGTTACCCTTGGTGGATCACATAATTCCCCAGACACAGGTTTCTTTTGGAAGGTGTAAGGTTCCAGGGACCTATTTATCAATGTTGCAATGTTTTTGTACCCATATGACATGATATCTGTGTGAAAAATGCTTCAGAAATTGGCACAGTCACAGTAGAATTTAAAATAATAAACTCTGTGGCAGGGGTATATTTACAGGGACATCAAGGTTAACCCACTAGTTGTCTTCCAATCAGCTCATTGTGTCCAACAAGGACCCTGTTCCCAGCCTCTATACAGTGCCTCAGCTTCTCTTCAAATAGATGTAAAGGTGAAGCTATAAGTGGGCTCTTACATACCCCATAGACCCCCAACACTCAATCTCTTAATACCATCAACCAAATAAGCTAAATTCCTACCTGTGCAAAATCATAATACCATTCACATAGCACCAAAAGTGAAATAAACCCAAAATGTAGTTTGAGGCTTCATGTACACCTGCACCATATGGGTACACTGCAATATTTTCATACCTTTTAGGAGCAGGCGTGTTGCAGTTTTTTTTAACTGCCCTTTTAGGAGCACCTAGTGGTGCTCCTAGTTATGAAAGTGAAACTATAAGTGAGCGTTTCCCCACAAACACCCCTTCACACAATCTCCAAATACCATAAACTAAATTAACATAAACAATAAATGGTGCTACATGCAGTCCAACACCAATATGGAAATACTATCTCTGTGCCACCGAATCTTCACAAAGTGCTTCACCTCCTGTGTCACCACAATGCACACACCAAAGATCCATGACCCTCTTATTTATAAGAAAAGGTCATAAAGCGCTGTTTTCCCCAGATGCTCTCCAACTGCTGTTCCTCACTTTTCCTCCAATCATCACTTGTTCTGTGTACCCAATGTCTCTCCATCAATGTCACACAAGGACCACAAAAGCAGAGTCTCTCATTGTGCAGTATTTCATTAAAAATTGGCAATAAAAAGTATTAAGTTTTACACTTACAAAACGTGGTGCCCAATATCTCTTGGCACCAATTCACTCAGCATTTGTACACCGCCGTTCCAGTTCCTGGACCTCGTCGTGCGTTCCAAATGCTGGAAACTTGAAATGACGTAGGGTTATGGCTGGCTTTACCGTAAGCAGCCTCTACATGTTTTCACATATGGCATCCTCAGAAGCTCTGGTCAGTCATGTTCCCATAGATAAACCATAGATTAACCACTATCACCTCATTACGTTAAGTTTAGTCTATCTAGATTCTAGTATCCTGGGTCTTCCCCCAACACAAAGAAATGATTTGAAGACATAGACAAGTACTTGATTGCACCAAAAATTGTCTGTATTTTAACATTGATATTACTTATACATTTGGATGGACATCATGGGTTCATTTTAACAGTAAAAACCACTATAAAGCTGCCAACAGACTCAAGTAACTGCCATTCATTAAGGAAGGATCCCACAACACTTTAGATAAAAAAGAGTTAAATCTAGTAAAAGAAGGGAAATTAAGAGGAATTTTGAAAAGGAAAGCAAGTACTTAGTTCTTTCTGCCTGTAGAGTGTCCATCATTCATTATCTACCTGAGATTCACAAAAATTGTGAAAACCCTCTGAGTGTACCCATTGTTAATGGCTAACTCCAGACTAGGAGAATATACAGTAACTACTTTTTACAAACATTGGTACAAAAAACAGATTCATATTTGAGAGATACTAAACATCTGTTAAAAATATTGACGATGTCAATTCTTTATATGCTATTATTAATCACTTAGAGAGTTTGGGGTCGATTTACTAAAACTGGAGAGTGCAAAATCTGGTTCAGCCCTGCATGGTAGCCAATCAGCTTCTAACTGCAGCTTTTTCAATTAAGCTTTGACAAAAAAACTGGAAGTTGATTGGTTTCTATGCAGACCTGCACCAGATTTGCATGCTCCAGTTTTAGTAAATCTACCCTTTTGCCTTCAGTGAAATGGCTGTTACAATTAACCACATAAATAAATGGCACACCGATTATATTTTGAATGTTCCGGAAAACATTTATTTCTGGAATAACAATAATTTCAATAGGCAAATTACTGATATTGCTATGGGCGTTAAATTCACCCCCCCTTGCAGTGCATAATTATGGGAAACCCAAAAACTCTTGTTAAATTAACCAAGAGAATTGTTATCATACAAATGCTTCATTGATGACATCATTATGATTTGGAAAACTAATACTATTGCTTTGAAAATGTTTTTAATAAATCTTTATAATGAGAAAAATATTTGTTTAATTTACTATTTCCATCCTACTACTATTTTTTGGACTTTAGAACATGATCAAATTTCCACAAATTTGATAAACATAGCTATATTGCCCTGTCTAGTTACCATTATCCGTCTGACTCTTTAATGTTCTAAGGGGGCAATTTTTGAGGATGAGAAGAAATTGCATTTGGATATCTTAAAAAATTGGTTTATACAAAATAGTAATCTGAGGGTTTTGTAAATACAGTAAAGAGATGAAGCATGTTCCTCATTTAGACAAAGAAACTAAACAGGATAACAAGAAAGACGTGAATGGCAAATTAGTTTTAGTTTTGAATTTTAATACCCAATATAAGCAAGTGGAAATAATAATTAAAAAGCATTGGGATTTTTTTTTAGTAAAGACAAATATTTAAGATCGATTTTACCCAACAAATCAAAAATAGTCTATAGAAAAGCTCCTACACTTAGAGGTAAATTAGCTAGACGTGTGGTAGATCCACCCAACCAAAGTAAAAAATGGTGACATTTCTTGATCAGAAATGTTTCTGTATGTAAACAATGTTCTGCAAGTATGAATATACTGTAGGTAACAACTATTGAAAAGGGAAGGAATTTACTCTTAAAGTGTTACTAAACCCAGGACCCTGCATTCACTATATCTGGTCTACTACAGTAAACAGAGCATTAATATGCAATTATTTTAGTAAATATAAACTGCAAGTGTTTTTTCATCAGCAGTTAGAGCAGTCTTGTGACTTCTATCAGTGTTCAGCAGAGCACTGGTTAAAACTTGTAGGAGAAGTTTTCATTCTCCCCTGATTGTCCTATGAGGCAACATATCCCCTGACCCTCTGTCTGGACAGGCACTGACTGGCTCTGTGCTGATCACATGCACTCTCCAAAAAAAAACCCCCAAAAAACTGGGACTCCTTCACTGTCAGAATACACTTGCAGTGCTGATTGAACACAAATTTTCCAAGTCTGATCATTAGATTGATTTCTCACAAAAAAATAATGACCATAGATGGATTGAAGTTCAGTCAGTCCCTGCTGAATTGATGAAAATTTTGATCCATTTATGGCCATGATGATTCTATCTGTCAGGGCTCCCAGGTGTGACCAGAGATGTGTGACTGACGCAGGGAAACGCAGACCTCAGATATGTTATAAACAATATAATTTATTAACACTAACAATACAAACATAAACGCAGTGCAATACTAAAACATAATACAGTGCAAACAAACCAAACCAAACCAAACCACCCACAGATAACAGTACATACAAGCAAGCGTCGTCAGGCAGGCCGGGTCAATATCAATAGGGCAGGTAGGTACAGGGGGAGCAAGCGGAGATTGGTCAGGGTCACAAGCCAGGGATCAGAACAGGTAGCAAGCAGCGTGGTACAGAGGGTCAGACAGAGGGATGGTCAGGAGCGAGCCGGGATCAGATCAGGAGAAGTCAGCAGCGGTTCAGAAACAGGATGCAGGACAGAAACAGGATGCAGGACAGAAACAGGATACAGGGCCCAGGACAAACACACACCAAGGCAGAGTCTGTGGGTCTGGCCATCCCTTAAATACCCCAGCATAATCAGTTACAGGTGTTAGCTGGCTGCAAAGTTGAGTCTCTGATTGCTGGGAACACCCGCTGGCCAGCCCTGGTACTGCAGATCAAAAGGCAGGTGAGTCCCACCATAGCTGGCCAGTCCATTCCTGACAGTACCCCCCCTCAAGGAGCGGCCTCAGGACGCTCCAAACAGTCCTAGCTGGGAAAAATGTTCCACCGCCCGGGTCTGGTAACTGGCGGGATATCAAAGACTGGCACACCGGGCAGGACTCCGGGCAGCGGTACACTGGGCAGAGGCACATCGGGCTGGACTCCGGGCAGAGGCACATCGGGCTGGACTCCGGGCAGAGGCACATCGGGCTGGACTCTGGGCAGAGGCACATCGGGCTGGACTCTGGGCAGAGGCACATCGGGCTGGACTCCGGGCAGAGGCACATCGGGCTGGACTCCGGGCAGAGGCACATCGGGCTGGACTCCGGGCAGAGGCACATCGGGCTGGACTCTGGGCAGAGGCACATCGGGCTGGACTCCGGGCAGAGGCACACCGGGCAGAGGCACACCGGGCTGGACTCCGGGCAGAGGCACATCGGGCTGGACTCCGGGCAGAGGCACATCGGGCAGGACTCCGGGCAGAGGCACATCGGGCAGGACTCCGGGCAGAGGCACATCGGGCAGGACTCCGGGCAGAGGCACATCGGGCAGGACTCCGGGCAGAGGCACATCGGGCTACCAGGCGAAGCAGCAGGCAGCGGGCCACCAGGCGGAGCGACAGGCACCGGGCCCCCGGGCGGGGCGACAGGCACCGGGCCCCCGGGCGGGGCGACAGGCACCGGGCCCCCGGGCGGGGCGACAGGCCTCGGGCCCCCAGGCGGAGCGGCGGGCGCCGGACCCCCAGGCGGAACTACAGGTCTCGGGCCCTCAGGCGGAGCGGCGGGCGCCGGACCCCCAGATGGAGCGACAGGTCTCGGGCCCGCAGGCGGAGCAACAGGTCTCGGGCCCCCAGACGAAGCGGCGGGCACCGAGTCACCAGGCACGACAGTGGGCACCGAGTCGTCTGGCAAGACTGCGGGCACCGAGTCAACTGGCGGAACAGCGGGCATCGAGTCAACTGGCGGAACAGCGGGCACCGAGTCGTCTGGCAAGACTGCGGGCACCGAGTCGTCTGGCAAGACTGCGGGCACCGAGTCGTCTGGCAAGACTGCGGGCACCGAGTCGTCTGGCAAGACTGCGGGCACCGAGTCGACTGGTGGAACAGCGGGCACCGAGTCGTCTGGCAAGACTGCGGGCACCGAGTCAACTGGCGGAACAGCGGGCATCGAGTCGTCTGGCAAGGCGGCGGGCACCGAGTCGTCTGGCAAGACTGCGGGCACCGAGTCGTCTGGCAAGACTGCGGGCACCGAGTCGTCTGGCAAGACTGCGGGCACCGAGTCGTCTGGCAAGACTGCGGGCACCGAGTCGTCTGGCAAGACTGCGGGCACCGAGTCAACTGGCGGAACAGCGGGCATCGAGTCAACTGGCGGAACAGCAGGCACCGAGTCGTCTGGCAAGACTGCGGGCACCGAGTCGTCTGGCAAGACTGCGGGCACCGAGTCGTCTGGCAAGACTGCGGGCACCGAGTCGTCTGGCAAGACTGCGGGCACCGAGTCGTCTGGCAAGACTGCGGGCACCGAGTCGTCTGGCAAGACTGCGGGCACCGAGTCAACTGGCGGAACAGCGGGCATGGAGTCAACTGGCGGAAGAGCAGGCACCGAGTCGTCTGGCAAGACTGCGGGCACCGAGTCGTCTGGCAAGACTGCGGGCACCGAGTCGTCTGGCAAGACTGCGGGCACCGAGTCGTCTGGCAAGACTGCGGGCACCGAGTCGTCTGGCAAGACTGCGGGCACCGAGTCGTCTGGCAAGACTGCGGGCACCGAGTCGTCTGGCAAGACTGCGGGCACCGAGTCGTCTGGCAAGACTGCGGGCACCGAGTCCACTGGCGGAACAGCGGGCATCGAGTCAACTGGCGGGACTGCGGGCACCGAGTCGTCTGGCAAGGCTGAGGAGAGGCATCCGACTGAGGAGAGGCATCCGGCTGAAGAGAGGCATCCGGCTGAAGAGAGGCATCCGGCTGAGTAGAGGCTTCAGGCTGAGTCACGGAAGGCAGGTTCACCAGTTTGGATACTGGCAGGATGGTATTGGTTGGAAAGAATTTTCGCTTTTTTCTGGTTTTAACTACTGGAGCACTGCAAGTAAACGCAGGTCTGCAAACGAATGGAGCAGCTGGAGACAGAGAAAAACTGGAGGATGGAACAGGAGAGGGAGCAGTTGCTACAGAGGGCTTTTTTACAGGGTTAAAGGCAGGATAGGTGCAGCGAGTGGGAACAGGGTACTGACATGCGGTAGATAGCCAAGTATACTGGGCTGTAACTGGAGGAGCTGGTGGGAATACAGGAGTAGCGTTAGAAGCAGGACTGGGGTTTTTGTAAGCTGACTGAGGCTGGGTGCAACAAGTCTGTCCATGTCTGCAGTATGGGTTGAACAAAGCTGAGCTTACACAAAGCCTGTCTGGTCAATGACTGCACTGCGTTTATACAATCTCTTAGTGTCTGTGGTGAACATGTGGAATAACGCTCCAGAAAGTAACCCACATCATCCTCTAATAACCACACCAGGGACTCAACCTGGTCTGCACTAAATGGTGGCAAAAATTCATCCCTGCATTCGGGGGAACCAGATGAAACCAACTCAACACAAACCTGAATCAATGGCTGCACCATAGAGAAATCTGTGCCCTGATCTACTAGAACATGAGCGAGCCGTATACATTCTAGCAGTTCATCCCGGGGATACTCCTTCAGAGTCTGATAAGCATACTCTCTGTCATCAAGCACTAGCAGAGATAAATACTCAACCTCATCCAGATCCATCCTTCCCATCAACAAGCCAAGATGGCTTCCCTGTGCAGCCACTTCTGGTCAGGATTGGCCTTGGTGTAATGTCAGGGCTCCCAGGTGTGACCAGAGATGTGTGACTGACGCAGGGAAACGCAGACCTCAGATATGTTATAAACAATATAATTTATTAACACTAAAAATACAAACATAAACGCAGTGCAATACTAAAACATAATACAGTGCAAACAAACCAAACCAAACCACCCACAGATAACAGTACATACAAGCAAGCGTCGTCAGGCAGGCCGGGTCAATATCAATAGGGCAGGTAGGTACAGGGGGAGCAAGCGGAGATTGGTCAGGGTCACAAGCCAGGGATCAGAACAGGTAGCAAGCAGCGTGGTACAGAGGGTCAGACAGAGGGATGGTCCGGAGCGAGCCGGGATCAGAGCAGGAGAAGTCAGCAGCGGTTCAGAAACAGGATGCAGGACAGAAACAGGATGCAGGACAGAAACAGGATGCAGGGCCCAGGACAAACACACACCAAGGCAGAGTCTGTGGGTCTGGCCATCCCTTAAATACCCCAGCATAATCAGTTACAGGTGTTTGCTGGCTGCAAAGTTGAGTCTCTGATTGCTGGGAACACCCGCTGGCCAGCCCTGGTACTGCAGATCAAAAGGCAGGTGAGTCCCACCATAGCTGGCCAGTCCATTCCTGACACTATCTCTTATGACACTGAGGGGATAACATATTTAATAAAATGTCCCTATGATCTCCAGTATATTGGACAGACGACAAGAAAACTGGGGACTTGCATTAGGAAACATATCTACAACATCAAGAGAAGATATAAAGGGTATATTGTGTCAAAACATTTCCTCATGCATCATATTAAAAACCATAGAGGTCTACAATTCCGGGATATTGAAAGGATACATAGACATTTGAGGGGTGGCAAATGGAAGAGGAAATTGACAGGGAGACCTTGTGGATCTATGAGGCTGAGACATTGGTCTTCAAAGGTCTCAATGTAGACATAAATCTTAAAAGAGTTTTATTTTTTAGAAATCATATTTATCTAGGTGGATGCAACATCAGTCCGGGACTGAATCTGTCCAGCACCTGCTCTAATTCTGAGAACTGAGCAATCAAAGACCGCTGATCGCTCAGTTCTCAGTGCTCCGTGAGCAGAGAGCTGATGATTATCAGTCAGTGCTCTTTGCTCTGCCCCCCCCAGCTCTCACTGGAGCACTGGGCTTTTAAGAGGGAAGGAGTGGCTGGCTCAAGCTCTCAGCAGATCACTGAGAGGCTGAGCCAGTTGCCAGTCCAGGGATCTAGGTGGGTTTAAAGTCAGGATCTTTTCCCAGCCTGGACCTGCTGAATGACATCAGCCAGACTTTAGCCCGCTGTCAGCTGAAAAGAGGTCACGGGAGTGCAGAACAATCTACACTCCTGTGATCCAATGAAGTACAGCCAAATGAGCTTTGGCTGTATTTCTCTCTTAAAGTGTTACTAAACCCACAACAGTAAAACTAGTCTGTATATGCAGTAAAGCATGCTTGTTATACTCACTGTGGAACTTAAGGAGTTAATCCTCTGCATTGTGTAAAAAGGCTGTTTGATCCTGACTACTCTGCTCCTCTTGTTCAAATGTCCACGTCTTATATCCTTATAAGACAGATTGAACCATAGCCATTCTGCACATGCTCAGTTTAGTGTGTATTATTAGAGAGGTTTTTTTTCCTTGGGAGAGTGCATTTGATCAGCACAGGGCCAATAAGGGGTTCTGCATCCTCCTACAGGAGAATGAAAACTCCTACAAGCTTTAACCAGTGCTCGGCTGTACACTGATAGGAGTCACAAGACTACTCTAACTGCTGATGAGAAAAGGTATTTAGCAGTTTATATTTACTAAAATAATTGCACTTCCATGTTCTGTGTGGGAGATCAGACATAGTGAATGCAGGATCCTGGGTTTAGTAACACTTTAACTGTTTCAGTTATGAGCATTCACATTGTGGGCATATAACAATGCTTATTTTAGAAAGGAATACATATTATGTTATTCTTATATTTTATTTAGTTAATTGTAATATTTAATATTTTTATGAGTGATTTTTTTAGTTTATGCATTTACTTTAGTCAGGAGGGGATGTTTGGTTTTAGTTTATGCATTTAATCTCTTGCTTTTGATTCATTTTATATTTCTTGAATTATATTTGATATAGTTTTTCTGGGATTTGAAGTCCCCCCACTAGGAGATGGATGGCTTCGCAGTCACCATTTTCAGAATTAGTTTGATATGGTCAGCACATATATTTGCATAGGTAATATGTACTTAACTGGGCACAACCTTTCTGGGACTTATAGTTCATCGGGAGTGAGCAGTAGACACTAGGGATGAACTCAGACACGTTCAGACACATGTCAATACCTGCCTGAGCTTTCCTGCCATTAAGCTGTCAAAGTGGGCAACCAGTCATAGGTGGGGGACGCATTCCCTGCTCCTCAGCCACACTTAGGCTCCATGTACACGGGACGTTTGGAAAACACTTCTGAATGATGGAATCTGACTGCTGGAAAACGTAGGTTAAAAAACGTCTGTTTAGCCGCATTTGCATACCTCTTTTATGAGCGTTTGCGTTTAGAAGCGTTTTTTAAAGATAACCTTGGGAGACCTACCAAAATGCCCAGAATGCAATGAATGCACTGAAAAACAGTAAAAAATTAACTATTTCAGACATTTTGAGAGAAATACAAGAGCAGAAGCAGAGAGAGCAGTATTTATTGAGATTAGCTGTCTTTTTTTTTTTTTGCGGTGTTTCGATGTATTCCAGTTCATTTCTGTGCAGACATGATTGCAGCAGTGTCTAACATATTTTCTTTCATGCGAAACCTCAAAGTATGGTGTACCAGGTCCATTTGAGTACCAGGAAAATGCTTTGCATGCATTTTTCATGATGAAAAAAGGCTCTGGACAGCATCTGGAAATGGAAGAGTTACAAAACATTTCCAAACGCAAACACTTAAAAAACGCGTTTAGCCGCGTTTACACGCGTTTACAAACATTTGCCGTTTGAAAAGGTGATAAAATCTACTCCTGAATGTACGTTTGGTGCGTTCAAAAAAACGACTGTAAACTCAACTGCCTGTAAACGACTCTGTGTACATGGACACATAGGAAAACATTAGGGAAAGTTCAAGGGCTGCTGAAAAAACGCAGAAAAACTCCTAAACGTGAGTTTATCAGCTGCAGTGTACATGGAGCCTTACTCAGGGGGCATGTATATATGTGGCTGCAGGGCAGGAAATGCCTCCACTGCTGCTTTTGATGGCTTCCCGGTGGGATAGTTCAGATGGATTGGAACTCTACAGATGCTGGCTTTAGACCTTTTATAATTTTAAGATCCAATACATCTTCTGAGCGTGTGACCACTAGAGAGTAATTTTGGGAACACTCAATATCAGTACCATAGAGCATGAGAACACTTCTAAATTGAGAAGATGGTGGATTGATATTTTGCAGATTTTGCACATGATTCAATTTTTTCACAGAATTGTTTCATTTTGGAACTTTTATTGCATTTTTGCACTTGTTTATAATAGGAGCACTTTACCTGGGTTTGTTGCACATCAGTAATAACAAATAAAAGTTGCAGTCTTCATGAATTTGGAGCAAGACTTCCAACAGCATGCACACTGCCAGAAATGTTTTGCAAATGCCTTCTGAATTGCCCCCAATTGTAGTTAGGTAAGCACTGGCAGCACATGCTGTTTTGGTAGGAGTCATTTTGGTGGCACGGTAGTAAAAATCAATAGATGTGCAATCAATGTGTATTACAATAAAAGTAAATAAAGTGATCTGTTTTGATGTAGGCTTCATCACTGTGTTGCAGTGAGTGATTGTGTAATGTATGTGGACTTCATAGTTTGGTATGGATTGAACAGAAAGTAACCTTTGCTTGTAATATTTTACTGCTCACAAGGTAGTAATTTTTTAATAACACACATGTCAAAATGTCACATTGGAGTTGATGGGGCTAAAAAAAAAAGCTGATTGGAGACATGCCGTCCTCACCTGCATGTCTGAGATTGTTGCAGATCAGGTTAGCTATACGGGTTGTTCACGCCCTCCACATTCATTGGCCAATGTGAGTGATTTGCACCTGCATGACGTTTGGGGAGGAGGAGGACGGGGGCTGTATACAACACTAGACCCAATCCACCTGTCATTCTGCTGCTGCCCATACACACCTGTATGCATCTGTGGAGTACTGAACACAAACAACTGTCTGCACTCAATTCTGCGTACAAGGCCACCAACTCTAGCAAATTTCTTGGACATTTCAGAACCTTCAGGTATAGTATGTGAGCCAGCCTGAGCTTCTTAATGCATTGTATGTTTTTGTAGGTGACTTCTTCTCATGTTATGTTCTCTGTACAGACTCCTGGAGGATGGAGGAAGGGGTGACAGATCTGATGGAGTTAACAGACTTCCAGTATAATGAGTGAGTATTGTATCTTACATCACTACCAACTATATTGATGACCTGTGATATTTACTTGCACTGAGCAGGGTCAACACATTGTACATGTCACCCGGACAGTGGTGGGATATTTTATTCTGAGCAGTACCAGTACATTGTACGCAGAGCTTTGACGATTCAATGCTGTTATGGTGCATTCTGTTCTAAGCAGCTATGATACATGTACCTTGATCTGTGATGGTTGATTCTTCCCTGAGCAGTGATGACATAATACACTATGACCAGTAATGGTGCATTTTGCCCTTAGCAGTGATGACCCATTCTTCCCTGAGCAAAGATGCAAACTATAAAATGAGCAGTAATGGCACACTGCCCTGAGCTGCCATGACACATTCTACCCTGAGCAGCAATGGCACACTCTGCCCTGAGCTGTAATGGCACACTCTGCCCTGAGTTGTAATGGAACATTCTACCCTGAGCAGTAATGGCACAGTCTGCCCTGAGCTGTAATGGCACAGTCTGCCCTGAGCTATAATGGCACACTCTGCCCTGAGCAGTAATGGCATACTCTGCCCTGAGTTGTAATGGAACATTCTACCCTGAACAGTAATGGCACACTCTGCCTTGAGTTGTAATGGAACATTCTACCCTGAGCAGTGATGGCACATTCTACCCTGAGCAGTAATGGCACATTCTGCCTGAGCTGTGATGGCACATTCTACCCTGAACAGTGATGGCACATTCTGCCTGAGCTGTGATGGCACATTCTACCCTGAGCAGTAATGGCATACTCTGCCCTGAGCTAAATGGAACATTCTACCCTAAGTTGTAATGGCACATTCTGCCTGAGCTGTGAACACACATACTAGCATGAGCATGAATGGCACGCTCTACCCTGAGCTGTGATGGCACACTCTTCCCTGAGCAGTAATGGCACATTCTACCCTGAGCTGTGATGGCACATGCTACCATGAGCTGTAATGGCACACTCTATCCTGAGCTGTGATGGCACACTGTATCCTGAGCAGCAATGGCACACTCTGCCCTAAACTGTAATGGAACATTCTACCCTGAGTAGTAATGGCACACTCTGTCCTGAGCAGTAATGGCATACTCTGCCCTGAGCAGTGATCGCACATTCTACCCTGAACAGTAATGGCACATTCTGCCTGAGCTGTGATGGTACATTCTATCCTTAGCAGTAATGGCACACTCTGCCCTGAGCAGTGATCGCACATTCTACCCTGAACAGTGATGGCATACTCTGCCCTGACCTGTGATGGCACATTCTACCCTGAGCAGTAATGGCACACTCTGCCCTGAGCAGTAATGGCACACTCTGCCCTGAGCAGTGATGGCACACTCTGCCCTGAGCAGTGATGGCACACTCTGCCCTGAGCAGTGATGGCACATTCTACCCTGAGCAGTAATGGCACACTCTACCCTGAGCAGTAATGGCATACTCTGCCCTGAGCAGTGATGGCACATTCTACCCTGAGCAATAATGGCACATTCTACCCTGAGCAGTAATGGCACATTCTGCCTAAGCTGTGATGGTACATTCTACCCTGAGCAGTAATGGCATACTCTGCCCTGAGCAGTGATGGCACATTCTACCCTGAGCAGTAATGGCACATTCTGCCTGAGCTGTGATGGCACATTCTACCCTGAGCAGTAATGGCACACTCTGCCCTGAGCTGTGATGGCACATTCTACCATGAGCAGTAATGGCATACTCTACCCTGAACTGTGACAGCACAGTCTAACCTGAACAGCAATGGCATACTCTACCCTGAGCTGTGATAGCACATTCTACCATGAGCAGTAATGGCACATTCTGCCTAAGCTGTGATGGTATATTCTACCCTGAGCAGTAATGGCATACTCTGCCCTGAGCTCTGATGGCACATTCTACCATGAGCAGTAATGGCATACTCTACCCTGAGCAGTTATGGCATATTCTGCCCTGAACTGTGACGGCACATTATACCCTGAACAGTAATGGCACACTCCGTTCTGAGCAGTGATGGCACATTCTATCCTAAGCAGTAATGGCACACTCTGCCATGAGCTGTGATGGCACATTCTACCATGAGCAGTAATGGCATACTCTACCCTGAACTGTGACAGCACAGTCTAACCTGAACAGCAATGGCACACTCTACCCTGAGCTGTGATGGCACATTCTACCATGAGCAGTAATGGCACACTCCACCCTAAGCAGTTATGGCATAATCTGCCCTGAACTGTGACGGCACATTATACCCTGAACAGTAATGGCACACTCCGTTCTGAGCAGTGACGGCACATTCTGTCCTGAGCAATAATGGCACATTCTACCCTAATCAATAATGGCACATTCTACGCTAATCAATAATGGCACATTCTACCCTAATCAATAATGGCACATTCTACCCTAATCAATAATGGCGCATTCTATCCTGAGCAGTAATTGTGCATTCTACCCCAAGCAGAAAAGGCACACTCTGCCCTGAGCAGTGATGGCACCTTTTTACCCTGAGCAGTAAAAGCACATTCTACTCTTAGCTACTATGGAATATTCTGCCCTGCACTGTGATGGCACATGCTCCCCTGAGCTGTAATGGTGCATCTTCCTCGAGCTGCAGTGGCACATATTTGCTCAGAGCTGCAATGGAACCTTCCACCCTGAACAGCCATGGCACATTCTACCATGAGCTTTGATGGTACATTTTGCCTTGAGCAATGATGGCTCTTTCTTCCCTGAGCTGTGACAGCAGACTTTTCTATCAGCATAAATGGCACATTCCACCCTGAACAGTGATGGCATATGTTTCCCTGAGTAGTAATGATACATTTTGCCCTGACCTGTGATGGTGCATGTTGCCCTGGGTAGTGATGGTATATTCTTCCCTGCAAAGGCACATTTTCTTTGAGCCCTGAGTTGTCACTGTGTACTGTGCTGCATGGAGAATAGGGAAACCTCTGTTAGAAAGGCATTTTCTTATTCTGCATAGTGTATCTGATTTCTCATCATCAGCCTAGCACATGAAGATTTTTGCTTGAGGACAGAAAGGGCATTTTTTTCCAGACCCAGTAACAGCACAATTGTCCTTTGTATAGTAGCTATTATCCATAGCTCGCTGTACATGCAGACACTGAGTCAGGGAGGAATGTTCCGTCACAACTTAAGGCAATATGTATTATTGCAGCTCAAGGCAGATGCACCATTTTAGAAATGCTCCAATACCCAAAGATTTTACTCTACACCTGCACTTCTCCTCCTCGTCTTCCTCTCCTCCATCCCAAAAATCGCCTCCCTCTACCCGCCCACCCCCCCAAAACAGCTCTACATTGCCCCTTCACTTCTGCCCTCTCCACACTACGGCACTCACCACCTCCTCCTGGTACTCCACTCCCCGGTCGACCCACGTGCCACCACTACCAGACCCACACGCTCCTACACCTCCCATTCCCATGCCACCCTCCTCACCCTTCTCCTTCTCCTATCCGCTGGGGACATCTCCCCGAACCCTGGCCCCTCACCACCTCTCCCCCCCTCCAGGGACCCCCCTGCCCCCGCCAGCCGCCGCAACCCCCTCAACCTCATACCTGTGCGCCTCCTCCCCGCATCCATCCCCCCTCTCTCGGTTGCACTTCTGAACGCCCGTTCGGTTTGCAACAAACTAACTGCCATCCATGACCTCTTTATCTCCCGCTCCCTCAACCTCCTAGCCATCACCGAAACCTGGATACAGGCCACTGACACTACCTCCCCTGCGGCACTCTCCCATGGAGGTCTCATCTGGTCCCATTCACCAAGACTGAGCGGTCACAAAGGTGGTGGTGTCGGCCTGCTCTTATCACCGCTGAGCACCTTCCAGGTCCTCCCTAACCCCCCCTCCCTAACCTTCTCCTCCTTCGAAGCTCACTGCATCCGGCTCTTCTCACCCACCCCCCTAAGGATCGCAGTGATCTACAGGCCCCCTGGATCCATAGCCCGCTTCCTGGATGACTTCGCCGCCTGGCTTCCCTTCTTCCTCTCCTCTGAG
This sequence comes from Staurois parvus, assembly GCF_062004578.1. Classification (NCBI taxonomy): domain Eukaryota; kingdom Metazoa; phylum Chordata; class Amphibia; order Anura; family Ranidae; genus Staurois; species Staurois parvus. The sequence goes on along the minus strand of NW_028318506.1, from coordinate 493,438 downwards.
CTACCAACCATCATCCTCGGGGACTTCAACATCCCCATCAATGACAACACCCCAGCTACCTCCCAACTCCTCCACCTAACCTCCTCCTTCGCGCTCACACAACACACCCAATCCTCCACCCACATCAATGGGAACACCCTGGACCTCGTCTTCTCCCACCTCTGTACCCTCAACCAGTTCTCTAACACACCCTTCCCTCTCTCCGACCACCACCTCCTCACGTTCTCCACCTCCCCTTCCCCCAACTCCCCCCCCCCAGTGCGCCAAACCATCACCAGCCGCAACCTCCGCAACCTGCACCCGGCCCCCCTCCACTCGGCTGCCGACCGCCTACACGACAGCATCCTTCCACTGTCATGTCCTGACCTAGCCACCTCCACGTACAACGACTCACTATCAGCTACACTAGACTCTCTGGCACCCCTAACCACACGCAACATCAAACCCAGACCACTCCAACCCTGGCAGAACGACCACACTAAACGCCTCAAACGCCGCAGTCGTGCGCTGGAGAGACTATGGCGCAAAACCAGGTCCCCTCATACATTCTCCCTCTACAAATCTGCCTTCCTCACCTACACCTCCTCCCTCCACGCCGCCAAGCAGGCCTACTTTGTTAACCTGATTAACACCCTCTCCTCCTGCCCTCGCCGACTCTTCTCCACCTTCAACTCCCTGCTCTCTCCCCCCCTTCCTCCACTCAGTACCTCACTTACCGCCCACGAGATTGCCACTCACCTCCACAGCAAGATTGACGCTATCCGCAAGGACATAGTCAACTTGCAATCTACCTCCCCATCTAGCCTCCCCCCTTCTATCACCCCCTCATCTCTCCCCTCCTCTGACCTCGCAACGGCACTGCCCCCCACCACACCCAAGGCCCTGCCTACCGTAACCCCCCCATCACTGCACTCCTTCAGCCCTACTACCACTGAGGAAGTCAGCAGAGTCTTCTCAGAAGCCCGTCTCACTACCTGCCCCCTGGACCCTATCCCCTCTCAACTCCTCCGGTCACCCCCCTCTTCCCTCATCCGCTCCCTTACCCACATCTTTAATCTCTCCCTCTCTACTGGCGTATTCCCCTCCCCCCTAAAACATGCGCACATCACCCCCATACTCAAAAAGCCCTCTCTGGACCCCACTGACCTCAACAACCTCAGACCAATTTCCCTGCTGCCACTCACTTCCAAGCTCCTTGAGCGCTTGGTCTTCGATCGCCTAAGCGCCCACCTAGATGACAACAACCTCCTTGACCCACTACAGTCCGGCTTCCGTCCCCTACACTCCACCGAAACTGCCCTCCTCAAAATCACCAACGATCTACTAACCGCCAAAGCCAAAGGCGACTACTCTGTCCTCCTCCTCCTAGACCTCTCTGCGGCCTTTGACACAGTCGACCACCCCCTCCTCCTTAATAAACTACTCTCCCTTGACATCAGAGACACCGCTCTCTCCTGGTTCTCGTCCTATCTATCCCAACGCTCCTTCAGTGTCACCTACAATGGTGCCACCTCCCCTTCTCTCCCCCTCTCTGTTGGGGTCCCCCAGGGCTCTGTCCTTGGACCCCTTCTCTTCTCCATCTACACCTCCTCCCTTGGCAAACTCATACACTCCCACGGCTTCAATTACCACCTCTATGCTGATGATACTCAAATCTACCTATCCACCCCTCACCTCACCCCCTCATTCTCCGCCCGCATCACTCACCTCCTAAACGACATCTCTGACTGGATGTCGCTCAATTTCCTCAAACTCAACCTCTCCAAAACCGAGCTTCTCATCTTCCCCCCAGCCCGCGCCCCCCCCCCCATCCTTTCCATCACTACCAACAACACCACCATCAATCCCGCCCAGCAAGCCAAGGTCCTTGGCGTCATTCTGGACTCAAACCTTTCCTTTCAACCTCATATCAAATCTCTCACAAACACATGCAGGCTCCACCTCCGGAACATCGCCAGGATACGTTCCTTCCTTACCCCAGACACCACTAAACTACTAGTACACTCCCTGATTATCTCACGCCTGGACTACTGCAACTCCCTCCTCACCGGCCTACCCCAGTGCAGGCTCTCCCCGCTTCAGACCATCCTGAACTCAGCGGCCAGACTCATCCACCTCACCAGCCGCTCCACCTCTGCCACCCCCCTCTGCCTCTCCCTCCACTGGCTCCCCATTGCCCAACGCATTAAATTCAAATTGCTCACCCTGACCTATAAGGCCATTCACAACACTGCCCCTAACTACCTCACCGATCTGATCCCCAGGTACCACCCTACCCGTACCCTTCGCTCTTCACAGGACCTTCTTCTATCTTGCTCCCTGGTCTCCTCCTCCCACGCACGACTGCAAGACTTCTCCAGGTCCTCCCCCATCCTCTGGAACTCACTACCCCAATCCATCAGACTGTCACCGTCCCTCCTCACCTTCAGGCGCTCCCTGAAAACCCACCTCTTCAGGGAAGCCTACCCCACCCTCACCTAACAGCCGCTGCCCTTCCCTCCTCCTACCACTTCATCCCCCACAGCCGCTTCCTCCGGTGCCTCTACCCCCTCCCTCCTAGATTGTAAGCTCGAAAGAGTAGGGCCCTCTAACCCCTTGTGTACTGTTTGATGTTACTGTTCTGTTTCATGTATTGTCCCCCCCCATTGTACAGCGCTGAGCAAACCCTTTGGCGCTATATAAACACGATAAATAAATAAATAAATAAATAAATTTTATGTACAAGGGTGCAAAAAAATGCTTGAAAATCACCTGAAAACATTCAAATATGAGTGGGGGATGAAAGTGTCCATGGATACCTTTGATCCTCTTTGGTGGTCCTTTCAGTGTTGGATTTGCTTGTAAGTGATCAGAGCATTTGGTAATGCATGATGATATTGGTGTAAAACCTGTTCTTTTGCTGAGCAGGTTGCGTTACTAGATTTCCAGTTTAAGCGGAAATGGCCCAAATGCTTTTAACCCTTTATGGTAGTAAAGTAATAGTAGTAACCTAACCAAGAGAGGAATTCACCTCTGCAGTTGCCCCAAATACTGTAACTTGAGCTGAAGCTCCAGATGCTGGTGTTATGGTGGCCCCTTTCGTCAAGTATACTGTTGGAAGACAAAGGTTTTATAGCAGACAGAGATGCACACCAAGCAGCATTAATATCAGCAGAACACGAATTCCTGGCACAGTTTAAATGGAAACTCCTTAGATATTTTTTTAAATGTTATAATCTAATTATTTAGGATTACCCAGGTAACAGTCTTTCAATAAATCAAGTGTATGTAAACCTAACAATACATTTCTCTTATTTGCTCCCATTTAGTCTGTTCAAAATACTATTGAAAGCAAATTGTTGTATTTGATTGATAATTGCAAAAAATACCTGTTGGTCCTGTCAGAAATTCAGAGCTGTCCTGTGTCCTCTGCACACTTCCCGTGTTAAATGATAGAGTGCTCCTTCTTCTTATCATGGACTACAGATGGATTAGCTTTTATGCTGTAGGGATCTAAACAGAGGGTACAGTTGAGTACAGGCCCAGACTGGTCATAGGGCACACCCGGCATTTTCCCAGCGGGCCGGGGCCGCCGGGTTGAAGAAGAACAGCCTGTTGATGACAGCAGGAGGTAAGTGGCGACCGTGGCCTGAACAGAGCTAACACAGACCACGGGCACCGCTCACCTCCCACTGTGCGGCTATGCCCAAAGCAGGGCTGACAGGAGGAGCAGCAGTGACGGCTCCAGCAACAGGCAGGAAGCGCTGCCGAGGGCCTCGACTGGCCACTGCACACAGCCGCACTGAAGGGACAACGGCGGCCTCCTTCATCCACCGACACACTGTTACAGCTCGGCGGTGGATTGGGCTGTCTCTTTCCTGGGTGAGCTGTCGCTTTCCTGGATGGGCTGTTTCTTTGCTGGACAGGCTGTCTCTTTGCTGGGTGAGCTGTCTCTTTGCTGGATGGGCTGTCTCTTTGCTGGATGGGCCTGTCTCTTTGCTGGACCGGCTGTCTATTTGCTGGACCGGCTGTCTCTTTGATGGACAGGCTGTCTCTTTGCTGGATGGGCTGTCTCTTTACTGGACGGGCTGTCTCTTTGCTGAATGGGCTGTCCCTTTGCTGGATGGGCAGGATGTCTCTTTGCTGAATGGTTGTCTCTTTGTTTGATGGGTTATCTCTTTGCTGGATGGGCTGTCTCTTTACTGGTTGAGCTGTCTCTGCTGGATGGGCTGTCTCTTTGCTGGACAGGCTGTCTCTTTGCTGGCTGGGGCTGTCTCTTTGCTGAATGGGCTTTTTCTTTGATAGACGGGCTGTCTCTTTGCTTGACGGGCTGTCTCTTTACTGGTTGAGCTGTCTCTATTACCCCACAAATGCCCTTGAACAGCTTGTGGCTTCACAGCTGGGTGCCCATTGCGCATGTGCGAGTAGCGCTGCTCTTCATGAATGGTCCCGTAGTCTTCTGGGACCTGTCACGTGTCCCAGAAGACTACGTGGTGGGAGGATGGAGGGGGGGAGGACAACCTCTGCTTCTGATCACCTAGGTGATCGCAGCAAAAGTGGGAGCGGGTACCTGTCAAATTCAATTACCCCCTTCCCTCCAAGGTGCCAATCCTTAACGGGGATCAGGGGACAAAGCCTTAAAGCGGAACTTCCCTTTTGGGTGGAGCTCCGCTTTAACTCTGGCAGCTCCCTCTCCCACTCTACTTCCAGTTCTGTGACACCTCTTGCTCTTCACATATTGTGTGTGTATGTGGGGAGGGGGGGGCAGAGAAAACTACAGACACTATAGTGGAGGGTAATGTGATGTGACGGGGACAGAAGGGAAGAGGACACTACAGTTGGGGGGGTGATCGGGTGCTGTGAAAGGGGGGCAGAGGACACTACTTTAGGGGGGTGCACAGGACAATGCTTTGTAGGGTCAGAGGACAATACATGGGGGTGGGTGTAAAGGGGGGCAGAGGACACTACAGGAGGGAGGGGATGAGGGGGTGCACAGGACACCGCTTTGGGAGGGCACAGGATACTGTTATGGGGGGCAGAGGACAATACAGTGGAGGTGATGTGAAGGGGGACAGAGGAAACTGCTATGGGGGGGCAAAGGGCACTACAGTGGGGGGTTGATGTGAAGAGGACAGAAGACAGTACTGTGAGGCAGGAGGGAGCATAGGACATTACAGTGTGGGGGGCTATGTGAATGGAGCAGGACACTGGTATGCAGAGGAAGAAGACACTACTGAATGAAGGGGGCAGAGAACACTACTGTGGGGGGGATTATTTGAAGGGGAGCAGAGGACAGTACTGTGGTGGGAGGGGGGACAGGACACTATGCTGTGTTTTTATTGTGGGCTTGATAGTCTTTTGTTTTAAAAAGGGCTTACCCCCCTCCCCCTTACCTGAGATCTTTGATTTCCTCCATGTTGTCCATGTAGATCTCAACCTCTGAGAGGTTGCCTACCCCTGATGTAGATGTTCATCTCATTTAAGGGTGAACAACTGGAATCTAACAGGCAGAACCTTTGTGTTTCATACAGTACATTTGTTCATTCCAGTGGTAGACCATTTCAATGACACAAATTACCTGGAAGAAACCAATGTCTGATCCTGGAAACAGTTTTCATCTTTGATAACCTGTCTTGTGATTTGCATCACATTTGCTTGCTCCTAGCACAGCTTTACAGACACACTGATCTATCACGCAACCTCTTTTAAACTTAGCAACAGGCATTCCTTGCTGTTAATATTTACCCCTTTATTGCTGATTTATCGGCTTTAATTTCTGTGTGAGCATATATTCATATTATATGATATTTGCTTTTAATTATACACTGTGTGCACAATTATTAGGCAAGTTGTATTTTTGAGGATTCATTTCACTATTGAACACCTTCAGTGCTCTCGGTCAATCCAAAATGTTAACAAACCTCTTTCTTTTCTCCCTCATTTTTTATTCATCACTGACTAATGTGGCCCCCGCACTGACAGAGAGGGGCAGGGGAGGGTAAAAAAAGGACGCTGTACAGGCAGCTGACATCCACCTTATCAACTGATGATGTCATTGTTTGTCGGGATTCTGGCGGCTAGAAGGTCGTAATGGTGCACAATGAAAAACTGTGGCTTTATGTAACTAAAAGGCAGGGTTGTTCCACCCACTGGCTTGTATACAAGTTTTGGGCAATTTTTAGACATTTTGCCAAGGTACCCCTGAAGAAACCCCACTTTCCAATGCTGTGTGGACCTCTTGTGATGCTGGGCATGGGGCACACACAAGACATTGTTGGTTGTTAGGATCCCGTGGTCCTAGCATCCAGTGACTGTAGAGGAGGACAGGGGTGGAGGAAATGCGTTGGTGACGAGCTGGTTGATGATTCGGATAGGAGCGTCACTTAGTCTGGCCCCTGGTCCTCCATATGATGTCTGATTTATGGGCACCCTGTGGTACAATACAGACATTATACATAAACACTCTGGCAGGGGCGGACTGACCATTTGGAAACTCAGGCACTGCCCGAGGGCCCGGGGTCAGTAGGGGGCCCCATGAGATGCCTCAGGTACCTTTTTCATAGGCTTTTTTGAGTTTGGGCAAGGACACAGGGGCTCTATGATTCCCTATTGCCCGGGAGCCCCATGAGTTGCCAGTCCGCCCTTGCACTCTGGTTAGTATAATAGATTTGAATATTTGATACACAACAAGGTGAGTGATAAGAATACCAACTTGCTTGTTCCTTGACCTATATCTGTAGGGCTGCACAAAGCTCTTCAGAACCAGTATGAGTTCCCATAGCAGATGATGACCTTGTGTTGCCTTTCCAGGACAGCACAGTTAAGTGACTGACAGCAAGAGCAGGTTGTAAGTTTGGCATGTAACAGAATGTCTCCCAGCTGCTTCTGATTCCTGATAAGATCAGGCTAGGGAAAATCAGTTCATGTTGTATGCCTTCTACTTATCTCTGTCCATGGATACCCCTCCTCCCTCTCCAGCATGTTATAGTCACCACTGTTCCACTGCTCTGTGCTTGCATCACATACAGGAGCAGACTGGTGGATTCTGGACAGACATTCTGGACAAAGCTGGATATGGGCGCAGACTGCGCAATGCTCACACACTCATGTATGTAAAAAGAGAAGAAACACATTGCATTTAATAGAGGGTGTGAACACCTGGCTGTAAAAGGATCTAATTTACATTTATGTTAGGTGATGTACGAGTAAGTAATCCAAGAGTAGTAATATAACAGAAGCCAAGACAGGCTGAAGGATTCCAACTTCCTAGAGTCTGCAAGGCCAAGCATACCCTTGTTATACTGTCTCGGCATGCTAGGACCTGTAGTTACTCAGAGGCAAGAGGGCAGTCAGTTAACCAGTTGTAATAGTGGTGTGACCCTCCTGCGCTCCAAATGTGTGTTTAAAACAAACTAAATTAATATATGAACCCCAAACAGCTGCTAGCATTAAATCATATACCAGTGATCAAGTAAATATAAACCATATAAATGCTGCGCTACATTCAAACTTATTTAAGTGAATGTGGAATCCAATAACTCAAATCAAAATAGTGACAATAATAATGAAAATAAATAATATGTGCTTAATGATAACAAAATTACCAAATAAACCACCCAAACTGATGAAAAAGCACAAACTTAAATCTATACGTATGTGCATAAGAAATACACATACATATATTACATCACACGTGCACAATGTGAAGTGAAATGATGACTAAATAATAAACGCAAACTCAAAGTCCAATAACATTCACCTTCAACATTTCATTATTGGACTTTGAGTTTGCGTTTATTATTTAGTCATCATTTCACTTCACATTGTGCACATGTGATGTAATATATGTATGTGTATTTCTTATGCACATACGTATAGATTTAAGTTTGTGCTTTTTCATCAGTTTGGGTGGTTTATTTGGTAATTTTGTTATCATTAAGCACATATTATTTATTTTCATTATTATTGTCACTATTTTGATTTGAGTTATTGGATTCCACATTCACTTAAATAAGTTTGAATGTAGCGCAGCATTTATATGGTTTATAGTTAACCAGTTGTATTATGGGTAAAAATTTAAAGTGAAACTACTATTTAACCAGTTCCCGCCGGAGGTATACATATATGCGGTCTCTCAGTGGGTGAGTTCCACTCACTCTGTAAAAAAATAAAAGTCAGCAGCTACAAAAACCATTTCCGACTTTTAAAGTCAATGATCCCGCGGTGCCCCCACCACAGCCTGTTTCACTGGCCGTCCTGTATTCCAGGTGCCGGCACCTTCTGTGTGGGCACCTGGCTGTGACTGCTTGCAGCTTCACAGAGGGGTGCCTACTGCGCATGCGCGAGTAGCGCTTCGCTTCCTGAATGGCCCCGTTGTCTTCTGGGACCTGTCACGTGTCCCACAAAACTACGGGGAGGGAGGGTAGGAGAACAACTTCCGCTTCCGATCGCCTAGGCGGATGCAGCGGAAGTGGGAGCAGGTACCTGTCAATTTCGGGTACCCGCTCCCCAAATGTGCCATTCCTTAATGGGGAGCCAGGGACCAATCTTTAAAGCGGAACTTCCCCTTTTAGGTGGAACTCTGCTTTAATGCAGAGAGGCCTATAGGCAGGTGCAGTCTGATTTCTCCACTGTAGGTGGCGCTCAATTGAGTGGTACCACAGCCTGGAGAGGAAGTCCAAGAGAAACATGGTTTTTCTATGTTTTCCTGGGTCAATGGAGCAGAGTTCCGGTTGCCTGCCTCTGAGTTTTGAAATGCATTGTGGCTAGCCCTGCTTGTTAGGGAAAGGTTCAGAACAAGTAGGAACAGGCTAGAGCCTCTCCTCTTGGGATCGAACCAGCATGGCTCACTTCACCCTCTGGAACAGACACTGTTGGCATCTCTCCATAGCCACACCTCTTCTACTGCATTGAACTGTGGTTTGTTTCCCAGGCGGTGCTCTCCTGCTAGACTGTTTATATCATTGGCTTTCTACTCAATACAAGTTTCATGTTTACTGCAACCAGATTCTGTATATTCACTGCCACAGCACCACGCTGCTCCTCCCCACAGGCCACATATATGCGTCCTATGTAAATATTTTCCTGTGCTGAAAGCACACGCCCTGTGCGCTCCCAGCATAGTTAGTGGCTCATACCAGAAAGCTCCCAATGCATGCTTGCGATTGGGAGTTTTCTGATCATGTGACTGCTGTGACTGCCAATCACAGCGGTCACATGATGGGAATACCTGCCTCCACCTTCTGGCCTTTAGAACCTCTTAAAGGGCTAGGAGGCAGCGCCGAGAAGGGGTTAAAGTGACACTAAACTCTGGTTTAAAAACAAATTCTATTAAAATATGCAATCTTAACTCAAAAAGACCTTTTAAGGTCTCCAAATTGAGTTTTTTGCTGCTGTGATCCAACTTCTTGTTAGAGGGTGTGTAACATAAATGTAAGGTTCAGGTAGTTGAGATGTGATCAGTAGAAATATGTCATTGTAGATTTAGTTTCCTTCCATGTTATTAAAAATGTGTTCAGAATTCAGTCAGAGACATTCAGCGATTCACACCAGACATCCCAAGAATATTGCTACACTGAAACAGTTTTGTGAAGAGGAGTGGTCCAAAATTACTCCAGATCATTGTGCAGGTCTGATCTGCAACTACAGGAAACGTTTGGTTGAGGTTATTGCTGCCAAAGGAGGGTCAACCAGTTATTAAGTCCAAAGGTTCACATACTTTTTCCTCCCTGCACCGTGAATGTTTACATGTTATGTGCAATTAGACCATGGCAACATCTAATGTTTGTGTAGTATTATGTTTAGCAGACTGTGTTCTTCTATTGTTGTGACTTAGATGACATTCAGAGCACATTTTATGCCCAATTCATGCAAAAATCCATGTAATCCCAAGGGGTTCACATACTTTTTCTTGCAACTGTACATACAATGTGGCACATTTGCGGATACAAAGATTTCAACTTCATTGCATTTAGTTGTGCTAAAGTTGTCTTTTAGCTATCAGCCTGTCCTAGGTCCCTCTGCTTGTAGCGATTCTGCCATTACCAGTTTGTCAAAATTGGCAGCATGGTTGCTAAGAGGATACTTACCTGTCCTTATTGAAGAGGGATGCCAGAAAAATTCACTGTGGAGTAACTCTGTGGGGTTTTTAATATGGCACCATGGTCACAGTATGCTTTTTTCCACACCTGCCTCCTGGGCTGGGCCTTTTGGCTAGGACTGTAGGAATTTCAATACCATCCAGAAGGCCTGCCACTGTCTTGCTCTTTGGCAGCCTCCAATGCACTTATTTGTTTGGCACTTTTTTGCACAGTATGATGGTTCTTTACTCACGTCTAATTAGTAGAGTGTAGGTCTTCGGACTAGCCCTGAAAGCCTTGGGGGGAGGGCACATGGCCTTATGGTCATGTTTTCCCCCTTCTCTGGAGTTTCCCTTCGGGTGAGCCCCACCTAGCTCCTCAAACGCCTGGCTTGCCTTTGCGGTGCGGTTGCGACGTGGTTGCAAGGCTTTTTCGGAGCGTTAATACCAGGGGCGAACTGACAACTCATGGGGCCCCTGGGCAATAGGGGATCATGGGGCCCCTGTGTCCTTGCCCAAACTCAAAAAAGCTTATGAAAAATTACCAGGGGCATCTCATGGGGCCCCCTACTGACCCAGGGCCCTCGGGCAGTGCCCGAGTTTCCAAATGGTCAGTCCTCCCCTGGGCGGACCTTGCCTTGGCAATGGGGTCTGTCTGGTCAGTCCGTCAGGAGTCTTGAGGCCAGGACCTTGGAGGCCAGGGTTCTTTCTCTTCGAGGAGGACCATGTATACACCCTGTGCACTTTGTATGTTTCACTCTTTAGTGCAACTGGTGTTAGTTTCGAGTGTGTACACCACTTCATGGAGATTACCAAAAGTACAAATCTGTCCCTGAGCTCCAGCCTTCCCTTCAGTTTTGCACAGCGGTACAGGCTCTTCTCCTGCACTTGCTTGCTCTTATTTCACTGCACACTGTAAGCTTCTAACAGTGTGCATTAGAAGCTGCAACAAGTCAGAAAGACCCTTACTGATTTTTTGGCTGGAGGACTTTCCTCCCAGCTTGATTATCTGTGGCCCACCCCTTTTATTCACTGGATTTCAGTTCTTTCAATCATGGAGGCTCATCATCACATATACATGTTACTTGGGAAGGCCTGCATGCAAATACAGCCTGCTTAGTAATGCCAACTCCTCCAGACCACTGTTTCTCAACCTTTTTTTTAGTCAAAGCACCCTTTAAAATTATGGACAGTCCCGAGGAACCCTTTAAAATGATTTATAGTCTTGAGCCACCCCATTCTAAAATGTGAAAATCGATTCTAATAGTTTTATATAATGCAGCAACATCCACACACATAGGACACCCAACATTGGAGGTGATTTATTCTTCCAAAGCCAATACACGTTTGCACACTGGTACTGACTAGTATTCCATTGTTTCTCTTCTCCCTCAGTTTTTCTCCATCACTGAGCTAATGTGACCCCAGCACTGATGGAGAGGGGCAGGGGAAGGTCAAACTAGGATGCTGTGCAAGCAGCTAACAACCTCCTTATCAATTGATGATGTCATTGGTTGTCAGGATGCCAGCGGCTAGAAGGTTGTCATGGTGCACAATGAAAACCTGTGGCTTTTTGTAACTAAAAGGCAGACTTGTTCCACCCGCTGGCTTGTATACAAGCTTTAGGAAATTTTTAGATACTTTGCCAAGGCACCCCTAAAGAAACATCAAGGCACCCCAGGGTGCCTGGGCACCCTGGTTGAGAGAGGCTGCTCCAGACTGACAACTGCCTAAGAAGGCATTTTGATATTTGCATAACCAATCCCAAATGCCAGCCCACTGCTTTCATCAGGGCTTAAGGCTCTTGAGAGGAGTACTGAGGCAGGGTGCTGTGATGATTTCAGGAAGCTATACACAACACCCTGTCATCAGGACCTCCCACCAGCCATGATCTGCCTGCATTGCATAGAGAAGTACAGAGACCCTATGATGACATCACTGGGTCTAAAATAAGGTATGTCATGGGATGGGGATGTAGGGGGATGTAAGGGATGTTGATGAGGGGGAAAATGAAGGACTAGTAAAGGGAAATTATAAGCAAATTAAACTTCAACTTTAAAACTGGATTCCTACTTGTGTAGCGTGTTTAGTGCATTCTTTGTTTATAGAACCCCAAACACAGCAAACAAAATGCGCAGTTTTGCACATAAAGAAACAACCAGCTAAAAATGCTCAAAGCTCAAAAAGCTGACTGAACTTATTTGCCATATTTGTCATATGTAGGGAAGCCATTGAAATGAATGCACTGCCCTATGCGGAAAGCGCAACAACAAGCAGTAATGCGTATATGCATGAATGGGGGCTCAAGGACCTTCAAGGTTCCTTTTATGTAACATGACTGCATCATTTACAAGTTGTAGTGATGTACGCACCCACCAATCAGAATGTTTTGTCAGATTTGACTGCACACCTTTGACCATACAGTGCTGTATTTCTAGCCTGGCCAGTGTGCAGTAGCTCAATTATGTAATGCAGTACATGCTGCCTTTTCCAAGCCAATCTAACCCTGGTGGCTAGTGCTGAGACTAGTAGACATTCTTTTTATAGTTCAGATTCATATTACATATACGATCTTTTGGCACATTTTGTGCATTTGGTTGAAATGGGATATGTACTACCTAATCTGTAACTAGATTAAAAAGCTTTTACAAGATGTGCCACTGATCTAATTTCTACTTGTAATGAGAGCTTGTTCTGGGTCACCCACACAGCAAAAACAAGAGGTTATATAACATCGTTGTGAAAAAAGCTGGGATGTTCAAACCATGGCAGCCAATCAAAAGTCAGCTTTTAACACTTTAATGTATATCAGCTAATAGAAGATTTCAGATTGGCTGCTGTGAGCTACAGAACTTTGTACATTGCCTAACTAAAGGGTCAGGCAGGCTGCCATAGATTATGCAATTTTCTTTCCTTCCACCACTGGTGGAAGGTGAGAAAATTGCTCAATTCCCTCATCGACATATTCAGGAATCCCTCCTGCAGCCCTATTGTGTTCAGTTATGGGGAGCCTTCCCTGCCAGCAGAACACAATGAATAGTGTAGCACTAATCGTTTGGGAAAGCTCTGCTTGTACACAAGTCGACTGAGATATTGGCTTGTGTACAACAAGGGTGCCTATACATGGATCAAAATTTGGCCGATCCCTGCTAAGCTGGCAGCATATCAATACATGTACGGCTGGCTTAAGTTCACCTAAAACAAAATGCATTTGGAATTTTAGCTTCTTCTGTGTTCTTAGTTGTAGTTATCCCCTTGAGATGGGACACAGAGTCTGAAGGTTGGCTTACTAAAGGCTCTTTCACATTTGCGGTGCCCTCTGAAGAGCTATTTGCATTTCGATCACTTTGCAGAGGGCATTTGAAAAGTGGTAAGGAGGCACTCCCTAATTCAACCTTGTAATGCCGCACTACCACACCGCAATGATGTGCATTCCATGTAGTTGCGGCATGGCCCCATTAAACTCAGTGGGTGAGTTTGACAGGTGGTGCCACTTGTCAAACTCTGCACCTTGAGTTAAAAATGCTGTGACCGCAAAGCAAAGCATTGTGCCCATGGCATGTGTACAGCCCTGTCCAGCTGTATTGTGACAGTTCGAGTGAGTGGCCCAGGGGCGGTAAAATTGCAGTGCACATTTTTACCACCTCCTAGCCACCCGTCTAAGTAAGCACACCTTTTTTTAACTTATATAGGTCATTCAAATTTCACATGCTAGTAGAGTAACTCTTACTCTATAGTTGCTCTTCTTCTTATTCATTGCACGTAAATAGTGGATTCCAAGCAGAAGCAACGTGCCATCATTTAGTTCTTGCCAAAGGAGGGATGCAGAAGGCTACAGATGGAGATGACATCATTGAGCCATGTGCACAGATGGATGAAGAAGTTTAAAGAAGGAGAAACCAGCTTTGAAGACAAAGCACACAGTTGGAGACCATCAACTCCAACCACTGACATGAATCGTCAGCGAGTGGAACTCAATGATGGCATGTTGTTTCTGCTTGGAATCCATTATTTACCTGCAATGGAATAGAAGAAGAGTTACTATAGAGGAAGAGTTACTCTTCTAACATGTGAAATTTGAACGACCTTTGTAAGTTAATAAAAAAGCTGGTGTGTGTGTATGTATATAGGTTTTTTTTCCTTTCCCCACCAGTGTCATGAAATACCGGTAAATTCCAAGTGCCTGGACTCAAAGGCTTCACAGCCTTCAGTAGATTATTGCCTCACCTGCTTGCAAAAAAAATTGTTTTTTTCATAGCCTTCAGCTTTAGGGATTCTAGATTATGGCCATATGTGGTTGACACTGAGCGCTCGCAGATCGGTGTAGAACTAATTCATCTGTACTGTTCCTGCAGAGCCTGTGTTGACCTGTTAACATGTTAGTAGAGTAACTCTTACTCTATAGTTGCTCCTCTTCTTATTCGTTGCAGGTAAATAGTGGATTCCAAGCAGAAACAATGTGCCATCATTAAGTTCTTGACAAAAGAGGGATGCAGAAGGCTACAGATGGAGATGACATCATTGAGCCATGTGCACAGATGGATGAAGAAGTGTAAAGCAGGAGAAACCAGCTTTGAAGACAAAGCACACAGTTGGAGACCATCAACTCCAACCACTGACATGAATCATCAGCGAGTGGAACTCAATGATGGCATGTTGTTTCTCCTTGGAATCCATTATTTACCTGCAATGGAATAGAAGAAGAGTTACTATAGAGGAAGAGTTACTCTTCTAACATGTGAAATTTGAATGACCTTTGTAAGTTAACAAAAAAGCTGGTGTGTGTGAGTGTGTGTATGTATATAGGTTTTTTTTCCTTTCCCCACCAGTGTCATTATGAAATACCGGTACCTTCCAAGTGCCTGGACTCAAAGGATTCACAGCCTTCTGTAGATTACTGCCTCACCTGCTTGCAAAAATGTTTTTGTTTCATAGCCTTCAGCTTTAGGGATTCATGACTGTGGCCATATGTGGTTGACAATGAGCACTCGCAGGTCGGTGTAGAATTAATTCATCTCTACTGTTCCTGCAGAGCCTGTGTTGACCTAAGCATTCATGCTCCATTTCTACAACATAGAACACAATGTGTGCACACGCTGCTTGATAATAGCTGGTCCATAGTGACCAGCTGTAAACTGCTTAAATAAACGTATTTTGATCTCTTCAAAGTGAAATAAGAATTTCATGATTTATGCATTTTGCTGATTTTCTATCATGTGCATGGATAGTAAACCACTGTAAATGAAAAATAAACTATTAAGCCTAACCTTGGTGGACTGTGCAGTCAGATTGGAATGTATATGGCAAGCTTTTCTATGTGACCAACAGTATGCGGCATTGTGTTTCGACAGGATGCAGGTGATGTCTCGAATTAAAGCTGAACTAAAGGTAACAAACAAAAAACTGCCAGCAGGCAGCTCCCTATTGCAGAAGAGACACATGCAATGTCTCTTCTGCAAAACCAAACACTTACCTGCCTGATCACAGTCTTCTACTGAATGCACACTGAGCTGTGCATTCTCGGCACACTCCGGCTGTGCCAGAATGACGAAGTCCCATGTGCATGTGCAGGATGATGTCATTTCGCCACTGGCCAATCCAGAGGCTGAAAACCCGGCACCCGGAAATGGCCGGGAGAAGCTGACAACAGCTAGCAAGGGATTTAAACAGGGAGTGAAGAGGTGAGTGTTGCTTTCAGTTTATTTCAGCTTTCAAGAGAGGAGTGAGTGCTTCTCCACCATTCAGAAGCCTTATATTTTTAGCAGTGAATACAAGGCTTCCCCTGATTGGTCAGGTTGGAGAGGTAGGCAGATGACATCACTATCTCCACCTGGACCAATCAGAGGAAGCCTTGTATTCAGTAATAAAAATAAAAGGCTTCTTTTCAGTGGGAAGCCAAGCCTGGGAGGGATTCTCTCATCGGGCAGCATTCCAAATGACCTGTTCAAGAAGCATGCACTCATGTCTCCATTCAAATTAGGTCTATTTATTGTTTCGAAAACATGCTGCTTGAGGCTGCCTCATATGCGCAGCACAGTCTTACCTCATAGATCTCTGCAATGCTGTTTGCCCTTGCTTTCCCCTTTCTTGCTGTCATTACTTCCTATTTATAGCTGGTAATTTTCCTGCATTATTTGGCCTTTTTCCATATCCCACAATACACTTTTTCAAACCAGTTTGTAACCTCTTGTTGCCCTTGTAATGTATATCATCCATGGACGGTCCATGGACGGTCAAGGTTTCTGTTCTAAGGGTGTGCTCACTGTGAACTCCCAGCTCAGTGACCAAGCTATCGTAGATTGGGAGTCATCTGGATGGGTGCCCTATCATGTGACCAGTGTGACAGGCAATTACAGAAGTCTGTCCCATCGCTTCTCGGCCTTTTCACTAAGGTCAAGTGTAGTATCTGTTCTTATCAGTGTCCAGTAGGAGTGCTCCACCATCATTCTTGCCTTTAGGTGAGGATGGCTGGCTGTATAGTATCCGTGCTGGTACTATGGGGGCTCTGAAGGTTAGTACTGGCTGAAAGAGAAACCAAGGCACCCACAGGCTGTTGGGCCCCGGGAGTAATTCCCCCGGGAAAACTGGAGGGTCCCAGTTCCTCCTGATTTGAATGGGTCTACTTTGTCTGGCCAGGGGCCGGGAAGGCAGAGAGTCTGCGAAGCAGTGCCCCCTGTGAGTGGTCGCCTCAGTGGTACTCTTAGTAGCACATGGGGGTGAGATCCCAAGTGTGACAAGTACAAATGGTCACCGTTCCAAACATTTTTTCTGCACTGCGCCTTTTAGGGCTAGGCCTTTTGGCTAAGTCCAGGGCAATTTTTTTGCTACAGGCCTCAGGGCCTAGCCAGTGCACAACTGCACGACCACTTATTTATTTATTCATTTTTCTCCCACTGTTTTGGCACTTTTCACTTTTGTGTGTGTTTTTTTCTCACTAGGATGGAGGGTGTGGATCCTCGGGCCTGCCCTGAAGTCTAGGGGGAGGATGCATGGTTATTAGGTTCCTTCCTCCCCTGTTCCTGGGGGGTCTCTCTTCGGGAGAGCTCCCTGACCTAGTACTTGGTGGTTGGCTAGCCAAAAGGAAAGGAGTCCACCAGGCCTTTTGGCTAGGTGGACCATGTGGAAACCTTTGTCCCTGTCAGGATCCTTGCGCTCCAGAGCATCAGGGTAGAGGTCCTATCCCTTCAGGGGGTGGACTAAAGCACACTCCTAAATGCACTTTTTTGTGTTTGTATTTTGCAGTTGCATGTTTTTTGTTCACTTACGGGTTTTTGTTTTTCGCACCTCCGCGGACTAAAGAAAAGACCATTCCACTCCCTGGGCATAAAGACCCACTTTTAGGGACTCCGAGGTGGGCATGAATGGGTTAAAGGAAATGTGTGCCCAGCAGTGCTGTAGTGTACTCACCATGTATTAAACTGACAGTTTAATAACAGGGACAGGGTTGTGCATCAGAAGATGACTTTGGCTCAGTAGGGATAATTTAAAAGAATAAAAAAGCATAGGTGATCCTAGCAGTAGGGGGTTCCAAAGGTTGTGTGTCTATGGTTCCAGTAAAGGGAGTTTGGCCCTGGTATTAGTAATGCATGACAATGTTTGGTAAGGAAGCCTGAAGCCGCCAACAAGTATACTTAGTACTGTAGTCAAGTCATTAGACTTTACTACAATTTTTAGGTGATCCATTTGGAAAACATATACAAGGAGTTAAGGGTTCTGCTGTATACCCGCACATCTTGTGTGGCCTGGTTTACTGTATGCGAATCAACTGATGTGATTTGGCACCCGGATCATGAACAAATACATCGTTATAATACATAACTTTACCCTGTTGGGTAGATGAAGGGATAGAACTTATATTTCCAAAGGCTCTCTGAAAGCAGAGTGTAAACCTAACCCTGCTGTAAAAAAATGTGACATTTCCAGGTCACCCTTGACAATTATTGAGACAATGATCTGTCATGTCATTCTAATGTAGCTGGGTACGGAAAATCACATAGTCCTATAGTAAATAACATTACATGACTGAATGTGACCCTGAAACAAAAATAAGCCCTTTATTCCTGAGGGATGCTGCCTTTTCCACTTTTCCATCCCGGCCTCAAGCGTCAGTTTGGCATCGTTCTGGCATACCAAAGCTGCATGATATCTATTAGAAACTAGTATTAGAAATATGTTGAGATCTGATCACTTTTGGATTGCAGAGATTTACGGGTATCTAATTGTACTGTTGTCTTGGGAGGATATATGAACAGTGTACCTGCATAGAATAATGGTGTAATAGAAACAGCTGTTATTAAAGTGGAAGTTCACCATAGAATGACTCAATGAACATTAACCTCCCTAGCGGTCTGATTATTTCATATTTTTGGTGCTGAAAGCGGTACCATTATTTTGCATGGAAATATGTAGTTTTTTTAATGTAGGCTGTAATTTTTAGGAATAACTCACTGAAATCTGTCTGAACAAGATTCTAAATCATACATTTAATTCAATAATATAATCAAACCAAAAACACTGAAATTTGAAATATAGCGCCAAGTTCGCACATCGCTGAGCAAAGTCGCAAAATCGTTTTCAGTGTCTGATGACGAATTTCTCCACGAATCATTATCACTCAATTCTGCAAGTGGTTCTGATTTACTATCGCTGTTCTCTAGCTGGTCTAAAACCACTATTGACCTAAAGGGACACTTTTTGGACGCCATGGACTTTTCTAAGTTTCCAGGCAGAAAGAACAGTAAAAATGCAGACAAGGGACAGGACAAAGCACTAGGGACAAAATGTATGTGAAATGGGTTGAAACAGCAATGTTTTACTATGTAAAATCGTTTTGAAAAATATGACATTTTTTTTAAATTTTCAAATTTCCCGCCGCCGCCGGCGCCCATACGTCCCGACGTCACAGGGACCAGAACACAGGAGGCGGATGCCGGCATCGGTCGGAGGAGATGGCTGGGGACGCTGCAGGGGACACATCGTGGGAGCCAAGGACAAGGTAAGTGCTGCAGAGACTCCCTATGCAGCGCCACATTGTAAGCCCGAGTGTAGCTCGGGGTTACCGCTTTTGGTACAGACATTTTACCCCGAGCTACACTCGGGAATACCGTTAGGGAGGTTAAACAGTCATATAACACATGTACCTCATCGTCCCTGGTGGTATTCCCGAGTGTAGCTCGGGGTAAAGTTTCAGTACCACAAGTGGTAACCCCGAGCTACACACGGGAATACCATGCGGCGCTGCTCCGCGATCCCTTCTTCACTTACCTTGTCCTGCGCTCCCGCGATGTCCCTCCTGCAGTGTCCCTGGCAATGTAATCCAGCGGATGCCAGCATCTGTCATCTGGGTTCCGTCCCCTGTGAGCGTCAGGACGTACGGGGACGGAACGGCGGGAAATTTGAAAATGACAAAAAGTGACATTCACTAAAATCACATAGTAAAGCATTACTGTATGAAACCATTTCACATACATTTTGTCCCTAGTGCTTTGTCCTGTGCCCTGCTTGCCATTTTACTGCTCTTATTGCCTGGAAACTGAGGAACGTCCATGGCGTCCAAAAAGCGTCCCTTTAGGTCAAAAGCGGTTTTAGACCAGCTAGAGAACAGCGATAGTAAATCAGAATCGCTTGCAGAATTGAGTGATAATGATTCGTGGGGAAATTCGTCATCAGGCACTGAAAGCAATTTTGCGACTTTGCTCAGTGATGTGCGAACTTGGCGCTATATTTCAAATTTCAGTGTTTTTGGTTTGATTACATTATTGAATTAAATTTATTATTATATTATTATTTTTTATGATTATATATTAAATTATAATTTATGATTTCGTGTTTCAAGTTTTATCATACCCGGGATGTTTACTAGACTCTTGTTCGGACAGATTTCAGTGAGTTATTCCTAAGAATTACAGGCCTACAATATAAAACGCCAAATTTCCATGCAAAATAATGGTACCGCTTTCAGCACCAAAAATCTGAAATAATCATACCGCCAGGGAGGTTAAAGGATAAGTTCACCTTTGGAACATGTAACATATTCCCATAGCCGCAGCCGCGCTGCCCCCCCCCGACAGAAGGAACGGGGAGAAGCCTCCCTGTACTGTCAGATTTGAAAACAGCGTAACTGTGCAGGGCTCCGCCCACACAGCCGCGTCACTCATTTACAGAGTTCTGTGGATGAGTGCCTACAAGTCCTGGCAGCTTTAACGGCTGTTGGCTTGTAGTTTTCAATACACTACCACGGTGCTGTGGAGTTCATTGAGGCTTCCTGTCAGAATGTTTGCTTGACCGTACATCCCATATGGCAAACAGATATTCTGACAGGTCTGCAGGAGACCTGCATGGCATCAGTGATCTACTGATCACTGGTGCAATGTTGTAAAGGCTCCTTTGGACAAAAATAATAAATGCACAATTTTTACCTGCAAAAAAATGTGCATTTATTATTTTTGTCCAAAAGGTGAACTTATCCTTGAACCTGGGTTCACATATATGCGGTGCGGTCAATCGCATGTGATTTGCACAGGAACCACACTGCATTCCTATGCAAATCACATACGATTTGTGTGCGGTGTGATTGGAGCCATTTGTGTGCGGTGTGATTGGAGCCATTTTGTATGGCTCTAATCTCACCGCACCCCCACCAAAAATGTGCAGGACCCTTTTTTTGGTCCGCACTAGAATAGGATTGCATGGGTATTCACATCTATGCGATCTGATTCTGCACATCGCTTTCAGGGTACACACCCGCAGCGGTTTGCATGAACGGGGTGCGATTCTGATGTGGTGCGGAATTCACACTGAAAACGCTGCAAATTCTGCACCACATCAGTGTGAACCGGGGCTGAAACATGCTTCCTCTATGTCCTAATGCTGTCAAGACTGAGGGATTAATAGGGCTGAGGGCAGGGGCGGACTGGCCATTTGGAAACTCGAGCACTGCCCGAGGGCCCGGGGTCAGTAGTGGGCCCCATGAGATGCTCCTGATACATTTTTCATAGGCTTTTTTGAGTTTGGGCAAGGACACAGGGGCCCCATGATCCCCGATTGCCCGGGGCCCCATGAGTTGTCAGTCCGCCCCTGGCTGAGGGACACCATGGTGCAGCTGTGCATGGTAGCCAATCAACTTCTAACTTTAGCTTGTTCAATTAAGCTTTGGCAAAAAAAAAAACCTGGAAGCTGATTGGTTTCTATGCAGAGCTGCACCATATTTTGCACTCTCCAGTTTTAGTAAATGAATCCCCATGAGTTGCATGAAGTTTCTGGCAAATTGTTGGCAGTTTCCGGTGCTGATTGTTGGACTACTTGAGCATGGGCTGAAGTCAAACATGCTGCTATGCATTTATCAAGGTGCATTTGTTATATGGCTGTTTATAATTCATTGAGTAATTGTAGGGTGAACTTCCACATTAAGTCTCATTCACACCTAAGCATTTTGAAGCGCATTTCCAGAAGCACTTAAATACTCAACACTAGATTTCTATGTTATTTTACTGTGTCTTTCACATCTGGGTGATCTGCTCTCACTCAACATACTAAAAGTATAGAAGCTTCTTTGGTGCATTTTTGGTCCCAATAGACTTCGACGACAGTGCATTAGAAACATGTGAAAATGTGTGATTTTGAACTTAACCGCCATCTCCTCCTCCTAGCAATAAATTCTCTGTTGGCTAAAACATAACCACTCAAGCCTGAAAACACCTGAAAATTACGCTGAAAGAATGGAAGTGGTGCTCCATTGTATCCATACTTACAAAATAAGAAATGATACTGAGAATTACACCTATCATATAGAAGAAGTGAGATGGTATTCCGCATCATCCTTACATATATAATAAGAATAGATACTGAGGATTACACCTATCATACAGAAGAAGTAAAATGGTACTCCGCAGTATCCTTACATATAGAATAAGAACAGATACTGAGAATTACACCTATCATACAGAAGAAGTGAAATGGTACTCCGCAGTATCCTTACATATAAAATAAGAATAGATACTGAGGATTACACCTATCATATAGAAGAAGTGAGATGGTACTCCGCAGCATCCTTACATATAGAATAAGAAAAGATACTGAGGATTACACCTATCATACAGAAGAAGTAAAATGGTACTCCGCAGTATCCTTACATATAGAATAAGAACAGATACTGAGAATTACACCTATCATACAGAAGAAGTGAGATGGTACTCCGCAGTATCCTTACATATATATTAAGAAAAGATACTGAGGATTACACCTATCATACAGAAGAAGTGAAATGGTACTCCGCAGTATCCTTACATATATAATAAGAAAAGATACTGAGGATTACACCTATCATACAGAAGAAGTGAGATGGTACTCCGCAGTATCCATACATATATAATAAGAATAGATACTGAGGATTACACCTATCATACAGAAGAAGTGAGATGGTACTCCGCAGTATCCATACATATATAATAAGAATAGATACTGAGGATTACACCTATCATATAGAAGAAGTGAGATGGTACTCCGCAGCATCCTTACATATAGAATAAGAACAGATATTGAGAATTACACCCAACATACAGAAGAAGTGAAATGGTACTCCACAGCATTCTTACATATAAAATAAGAATAGATACTGAGAATTACACCTATCATACAGAAGAAGTGAAATGGTACTCCGCAGCATCCTTACATACTGTATATAATAAGAATAGATACTGAGGATTACACCTATCATACAGAAGTGAGATGGTACTCTGCTGCATCCTTACATATATAATAAGAATAGATACTGAGGATTACACCTATCATATAGAAGAAGTGAGATGGTACTCCGCAGCATCCTTACATATATAATAAGAATAGATACTGAGGATTACACCTATCATACAGAAGAAGTGAAATGGTACTCCACAGTATCCTTACATATATAATAAGAATAGATACTGAGGATTACACCTATCATACAGAAGTGAAATTGTACTCCGCAGCATTCTTACATATATAACAAGAATAGATACTGAGGATTACACCTATCATACAGAAGAAGTGAAATGATACTCCGCAGCATCCTTACATATATAACAAGAATAGATACTGAGGACTACACCTATCATACAGAAGAAGTGGTACTCCGCAGCATCCTTACATATAGAAAAAGAATAGATACTGAGGATTACACCTATCATACAGAAGAAGTGAAATGGTACTCCGCAGCATCCTTACATATAGAATAAGAACAGATATTGAGAATTACACCCAACATATATAGAGAATAAGGACAAACAATGAGAATTACACCCTTCATATAGAAGCGAAGTGTACTCTACAGAATCAATACATGTAGAACATAAACTGATACTGAGAACTACATCCAACATATAAAAGAAATGAGGTGGTACTCTGCAGCATCCTTACATATATATTTAGAACAGATACTGAGAATTACACCAATCATACAGAAGAAGTAAATGGTACTCCGCAGCATCCATGCACACAGAGTAAGTGAGAACTACACCCAGCACATAGAAGAAGTAAAGTGGTACTCTGCAGCATCAATACATACAGAACAATAAGTGACACTGAGAATCACATCACATTTGCTCACTTTCTCCATCTTTCAGACAATGATGACCTTCTGCGCTTCAGTCTTCAATAACTGAAACAAAGAAAAAGCTATTTGTGAGAAATTTGGTATGGAACCTTGCAAAGATATGTACTATGAGTAGCAAAAATAAAATTGGGCTAAGACAAATGCTTCATGGGTAAGCTGAGAACTTTTCAGTCGCCCCTCGTACATCCATCATATAGAAGAAGTGAAGTGGTACTTAGTAGCATCAATACATATAGAGCAATAGCTGATACTGAGAACTTCATCCAGCAACAGAAAATGATATCCAGCATGTTTAACAAAGAAGGTAGTATCTTCCATATTGTGTGAAAATTCAGAAGATAGGCAGTTCCTGTAGTACAGCAGCCATCAAGTCTGGAACCAAAACTCATTCCTCAGTCAAATTCACTTCAACTCAGGGGCGGACTGACCATTTGGAAACTCGGGCACTGCCCGAGGGCCCGGGGTCAGTAGGGGGCCCCATGAGATGCCCCTGGTACCTTTTTCATAGGCTTTTTTGAGTTTGGGCAAGGACACGGGCCCCATGATCCCCTATTGCTCGGGGGCCCCATGAGTTGTCAGTCCGCCCCTGCTTCAACTCATACAACTTCTTCAATCTAATGAGGGAGTAGATGAACCCATAGAGCTTCTATTTGCAGCAAAAAAAAAGCCCAGAGCAGTTCATTTAGATGACTGAAGGTGTTCCCAATCTAATGTTTGGAAGAACAACAATTAACTTGATCATGTTTGCACGTGTTACTTAAAGAGCTGCAGCCAAGTGATTCATTGTTTAGCTATCCACATTAACGAATTGGTGTTCCTGAAAAAGCAGCCACTGAATATGTGTATACAAATATGAACACGTTTATAGATACCAAGATTTATTTGCACTGATACAAAAATAAATTCAAATGGATATCAAAATGACTATTGGTAGTACAGAAGGCAAAATGTGCAATCAACACAATGCTGGACGCTTAGCACCCTTTAGGTTTAATCCCATCTTATTTATTATTTATTTATTTCAGGTACTTATATAGCACTGTCAATTTACACAGCACTTTACACATATATTGTACATTCACATCAGTCCCTAACCCTCAAGGGGCATACAATCTAAGGTTCCTAACTCACATTCATACATACACATACTAGGGACAATTTAGACAGGAGCCACTTAACCTACCAGCATGTCTTTGGAGTGTGGGAGGAAACTAGAGTACCTGGAGAAACCCACGCAGGCACAGGGAGAACATGCAAACTCCAGGTAGGAGGTACTGTAGCTGGGATTTGAACCAATGGCTCTAGTGCTGCCAGGTGGAAGTGCTAACCATTTAGCCATTGTGCTGCCCACAAAATGCAGTGTTATCCATAAAAATGAAAGCAGATCTCTACTCAATCACTTGAATCTCATGTTAGGTGACATGCAGATGGGCATATTGAGGAATAAGAATATGTCTACTGTTTTTCCATGCCGAATGCAGGATATTCACATTTGGGGAATACACCATATGTACATGCGTGGCGTGTTTACGCCGTTCCACTAGAGCATCTGTATTTACCTGAAGAGGGCCACATGCAGCCATTCACTTCTGTACGCATAACCTGCAGCTCCCAGGCGGAAGTGCTAACCATTTAGCCACTGTGCTGCCCATCTTTATTGAATTTAGAGGAAACAACAGATACATGTCAGATACATGTCAGCAGTGCATTGATCCGTCATTTTGATCAATATCCATAAAATACTTAAATGGAATACTACTGTATCTCTTTAACCCCCTGGCTGTATTCCCCAAAATAGCTCAGGGTTAATTTTCAGTACCTGAAAATTAATGACAAAATTTTCAGTACCTGCAGCATTGCTCTGGGATCCCTCCAGGACATACCTTGTCCTGCGCTCCTGCGATGTCCCCCCTGCAGCGTCCCTGGCCATCTCCTCCGGCTGATGCCAGCATCCGTCTTCCGGGTTCCGTTCCCTGCTAGAGTTGGCACGTACAGGATGTACAGGGGACGGAAAATTAAAAAATGTGACATTCACTAATACACTAAAATCACATAGTAAAACATTACTGTATCAAAGCATTTCACATACATTTTGTCCCTAGTGCTTTGTCCTGTGTCCTGCCTGCATTTTTACTGTTCTTTCTGCCTGGAAACGGAGAAATGTCCATGGCGTCCAAAAAGCATCCCTTTAGGTCAAAAGCGGTTTTAGACCGGCTAAAATACAGCGATAGTAAATTAGAACCACTTGCAGAATTGAGTGATAATGATTTGTGGGGAAATTCGTCATCAGACACTGAAAACAATTCTGCGACTGAGCTCAGCGATGTGCGAACTTGGCGCTCTATTTCAAATTTCAGTGTTTTTGGTTTGATTATATTATTGAATTAAATGTATTATTATTATATAATTATTTCTTATGATTATTTCTTATATTATAATTATTGATTTTGTGTTTCAAATTTTATCATACCCGGGATGTTTACAAGACTTTTAGAAAACTAAATAAACTGAATGTCGCACTCCTATTCCAAATGCAATATTGTATACAGCGTTAAAAAATATAAATTATACTGAATCATAAACCCCAAATCAAACACAGAAAAAAAAAAATTTTAAATACTAATGTGATCAAAATATTCCAATGCATAACATATAATGACAAAAGTCTCTGATTAGTGATGGTGACTGCTCTCAATGGTTCAAGTGAAATGAAAAAAAAAATATATATAGGTGACTTCCTTAATGTAATTCAGATGTATGCTCACCTCCTTGATAGCCTGTGACAGGCTTAATGCGCTTTTGTTCACTAATAGGAACATTTATTGCATAGTATGAGGAATGGTGGGTATCTCTCAGCCAGCTCCACGTCTCAATATCCCTCCTGGGATCTCTCTCTCTTGCAGCTACTCCTCCTCCTTTAGATATATCCTCTCTTTAATGGCCTATACCAGGCTTGGTGCGCTTTTGCTCACTGATAGTATTGTGTGAGATATGGTGGATATATCCCATCCGACTCCTCGTCTCATATCCCTCCTGGGATCTCTCTCCCATGCAGCTACTCCTCCTCTGATATATCCTCAGTGTAAAAAGAAAGTAACAAATATTGCCTTATCCTTTGTATATCCTTGCACTCACATTTAACCTGTATAAAAACCGCTTTGTTAAAAAAACTCTGTAGACAAGCCAAACACAGCATGCTGTGTGCATACTCGCCGTCCTCGAATGGTGTGTGATGTCACAGCCCCTCCCCTACGCGTTACGCCTCCGGTCACAAGGACCAATCACAATTGGCTTGTCTACAGAGTTTTTTTAGCAAAGCGGTTTCTATACAGATTAAATGTGAGTGCATTTTGACACTTAATAAAGCACTTTTATACAAAGGATAAGGCACTATTTGTTACTTTCTTTTTACACTGAGGATATATCAGAGGAGGAGTAGCTGCATGAGAGAGAGATCCCAGGAGGGATATGAGACGGAGAGTCGGATGGGATATATCCGCCATATCTCACACAATACTATCAGTGAGCAAAAGCGCACCAAGCGCATGAGGCCCCCCAAAGAGAAAAGAGCGAATGTGAAAAAACGCAGCTAAACACTAATGCAAACACACTAAAATAGCAGAAAAACGTGCAATTTTATTGCGACTTTATACAGCTAACGCTAATGCCGTTTTTAAAACGCCCAGTGTGCATGAGGCCCCAAAGCTAAAAAAAATGCTAAAAAGCACGAACGTGAAAAAACGCAGCTACACGCCAATGCAAAAACGCTAAAAGCAGAAAAACTTGCATTTTTAACAGCTAAAGCTACCGCCGTTTTTAAAAGGCCCAGTGTGCATGGGGCCCCCAAAGCGAACAGCGCGAATGTGAAAAAACGCAGCTAAACACTATTGCAAAAACATTAAAAATAGCATAAAAACTTTATACAGCTAACGCTAACGCCGGTTTTAAAACACCCAGTGTGCACGAGGCCCCAAAGCTAAGAATGTGAAAAAACGCAGCTGAACACTAATGCAAAAACGCTAAAAATAGCACAAAAAAACGTGCATTTTTATCGCAACTTTATACAGCTAACATTAACGCCGTTTTTTGGGGCATGAGGCCCCAAAGCTAAAAAGCACGGACGTCAAAAATCGCAGCTGAATACTAATGCAAAAACGCTAAAAATAGCAGAAAACCTTGAAGTTTAACGCGACTTTATACCGCTAACGCTACTGCCATTTTTAAAACGCCCAGTGTGCATGAGGCCCCCAAAGCTAAAAGCGCGAACTTGAAAAACTGGAGCTAAACACTAATGCAAAAACGCTAAATATAGCAGAAAAACTTGAATTTTAACGTGACTGTATACATCTAATGCTACTGCCGTTTTTAAATAGCCCAGTGTGTATGAGGCCCCAAAGCTAAAAAAAATGCTAAAAAGCTGGAGCGTGAAAAAACGCAGCTAAACGCTAATGCAAAAATACTAAAAATAGCAGAAAAACGTGCATTTTTAACGCGACTTTATACAGCTAAAGCTACCGCCATTTTTCAAACGCCCAGTGTGCGTGAGCCCCCAAAGCGAAAAGCGCGAATGTGAAAAAACGCAGCTAAACACTAATGCAAAAACACTGAAAATAGCAGAAAAACTTGAATTTTAACGCGACTTTATACATCTAATGCTACTGCCGTTTTTAAATAGCCCAGTGTGTATGAAGCCCCAAAGCTAAATAAAATGCTAAAAACGCAGCTGAACACTAATGCAAAAATGCTAAAAATAGCAGAAAAACGTGTATTTTTAACGCGACTTTATACAGCTAACGCTACCGCCATTTTTAGAACACCCAGTGTGCATGAGGCCCCAAAGCTACAAAAAAATGCTAAAAAGCTGGAGCGTGAAAAAACGCAGCTAAACGCTAATGCAAAAATACTAAAAATAGCAGAAAAACGTGCATTTTTAATGCGACTTTATACAACTAACGCTACTGCCGTTTTTAAAACGCCCAGTGTGCGCGAGCCCCCAAAGCTGGAAAGCATTTGAGCATAAAAAAATGCAAATGATGACGCAAGCACGTGTACTATTCCCGTTCATGTTCAGGCTTCGGCGGACGCAGTGTGATCGCCCTCGTCATCAGCCTGTATTCAGTGTCTGCTGCATCTGCTTTCTCCAGCGCTTGTACTTGTGTAATAGGACCTGCAGGCGGTGCTGAAGACTCACTTCCAGCTAAAAATAATTCCTCCCTGTCATTAGCAACACACACACACACACACCTCTGTGCTGGAAACCAGGAGTCGCAACCGGCAACCATCACTGCTAGGGATCCACACTCAGGATGACACAGGCAGCTCCATGCTGTGGTACACAGGCACCAACACTGAGAAGGACACACTGATCTCCATCCAGGCAACACACACAGGCACTGTGACAGCATCTGTGACAGGGGAACACAGAAGATGTGACACAGAGCCCCAGCACAGCCATGCTCACACACACCGCACAGGCAGATGCACATGCAATCATACATTACCATAAATCAGTCTATTAAACACGTCACCGGAGAGGCTAATTTTAGCACCAGTCTGCAAAAAAAAAAAAAAAAAATCACAAATTCATGCACACGCTAGGATCTGTGCTTGTAGAGAAAAAGACACATATACCCATGGGAAATGACTAACCCACGCAGATGAGGGAACGCACACATTTCAGGGTATAGATGGAGATAAAACGCATGCACAGCATAGTTTTACAATGTATATTTATAGCTAGGCACCTATACACATAGCCTCGGCCTTTCAATTTTTAAACCTACAGGAAAGATGCACCAGTGATGACATCATGGCGGCGATGTACGGGACAAGGCCGGACTGGGTGTAGTATAAGCTGTGTGTGACTGCGGTTGATGGGTGCAGAATTGGGGCTTATTCTCATTTGTGGGGTATTAGCGGTGTGCATGTATACCTGCATGTGTGTATTTATACCGTATCTCATATATCTACTGTATTGCGTTCCGTATTGCGTGTATAATAGCCTATTTGTGCGTAGCTGAACTTTGATCCGTCGTCTTATGACCGCGGCCTGATTTCAAGAGCAGTCTGGCTGCAGTTAAGGAATAATCAAAGATTAATTTTTAACATGGCTCCTTGCCCTGGAGATATGGCACTTCAAAGTGTGTTATGTCCTGGTTTCCAGTAATTGGGTTGTAGCACCAATCATCGCGTTATAGATGCGGCAGTCTTTTTTATTATTGTCCCACTTAAAGTACTGCAATAATATGCATGAAATAAGAATCGTTTCCTTCAAGAAAATCTGTACTGGCACAGTGGAGAACTACAGAGGTTTCCATTACTGACTTCTGTCTGAAAATAACAGTTCCCTGGCTTTCTCTGGCTGAAATACTTTTTGAGTCACCAACCCAGGACAAAGAGGCAGACAGTGACGTTAGAGGAAAGTCAGAGCTATTAACCGCCCTAGCGGTCTGATTATGTCCATATTTCTGTGCTCAAAGCGGTACATTTTTTTGCATGGAAATATGTATTTTTTTTTATTGTAGGCCTGTAATTTTTAGAAATAACTCACTGAAATCTGTCCGAACAAGAGTCTAGTAAACATCCCGGGTAGGATAAAACTTGAAACACGAAATCATAAATTATAATTTAATAAATAATCATAAAAAATAGTAATATAATAATAATAAATTTAATTCAATAATATAATCAAACCAAAAACACTGAAATTTGAAATAGAGCGCCAAGTTCGCACATCGCTGAGCAAAGTCGCAGAATCGTTTTCAATGTCTGATGACGAATTTCCCCACGAATCATTATCTCTCAATTCTGCAAGTAGTTCTAATTTACTATCGCTGTTCTCTAGCTGATCTAAAACCGATTTTGACCTAAAGGGACACTTTTTGGATGCCATGGATGTTTCTCAGTTTCCAGGCAGAAAGAACAGTAAAAATGCAGGCAGGGCACAGGACAAAGCACTAGGGACAAAATGTATGTGAAATGCTTTGATACAGTAATGTTTTACTATGTGATTTTAGTGAATGTCACTTTTCGGCATTTTCAAATTTCCCGCCGTTCCGTCCCCCGTACATCCCGACGCTCGCAGGGGACGGAACCCAGATGACAGATGCCAGCATCCGCCGGATTATATTGCCAGGGACACTGCAGGAGGGACATCGCGGGAGCGCAGGACAAGGTAAGTGATCGAGGGATCCCGGAGCAGCACCGCTGTTGCTCGGGGTGTAGCTCGGGGTTACCGCTTGTGGTACTGAAACTTTACCCCGAGCTACACTCGGGAATACTGGCAGGGAGGCTAAAGCCTTTGGATCAGCATAGAGGCCCCATGTACATGGGACACTTCTGAATGATGGAAACTGACTGCTGGAAAATGTAGATTAAAAAACATCTGTTTAGCTGAGTTTGCATACCACGTTTATGCGCGTTTATGAGCGCTTGCGTTTAGAAGCGTTTTTTTAAGATAACCTCAGGAGATCCTCCAAAATGCCCAGAATGCACTGAAAAATAGTAAAAAATTCACTTTTCAGACATTTTGAGACAAATAGAGAGAGCAGAAGCCGAGAGAGCAGTATTTGTTGAGATTAGCTGTCTTTTTTTTTTGTGGTGTTTGGATGTGTTCCAGCTCATTTCTGTGCAGAAATTATTGCAGCAGTGGTTAAAATATTTTTTGCATGCAAAACCTCAAAGTATGGTGTACCAGGTCCATTTGAGTGCCGGGAAAACACTTTGCATGCATTTTTCATGATGAAAAAAGGCTCTGGACAGCATCTGGAAATTATTTATTTATTTCAGGTACTTATATAGTTCCGTCAATTTACGCAGCGCTTTACATATATATATATATTGTACATTCACATCAGTCCCTAACCCTCAGGGGGTGTACAATCTAAAGTCCCTTACATTCATACATACACATACTAGGGCCAATTTAGATAGGAGCCAATTAACCTACCAGCATGTCTTTGGAGTGTGGGAGGAAACCGGAGTACCATGCAGTCACAGGGAGAACATGCAAACTCCAGGCAGGTGGTGCCAGGGATGGAAGAGTTAAAAAAAATTTGCAAACGCCTGTAAACGCAGTTAGCCGCGTTTAAGCGCGATTACAAGCGTTTTGTGTTTGAAACGCTGATAAAATCTACTGCTGAGCGCAAGTTTTCTGCGTTCAAGAAAAACGACCGTAAACTCAACTGCCTGTAAATGACTGTAAACAATGATGTGACGCATAAGAAAACATTAGGGAGAGTTCAGGGGCTGCTGAAAAAAACGCTGAACATCTCCTAAACGTGAGTTTATCAGCTGCGGTGTACATGAGCCCTAACAAGAATGCCGCGAGCAACTTTTAAAAGGAGAGCCAACAATGCTAGTCTAAATCCAAACAACTTTTATTGTCAAGACAATGAAAAATAAATATGGGACAGGGTTTACAGAATCTTCAGCAATATTACTGCACCAGTACAATTACACATAGACAGAACAATGTGGATATGCAGATCCTCTAACAGGCATAATAACAGAAGCAATGATTAATCAAAACTGCAAGGGAGATTTTTTTTGGTTTCCTGAAGTTGGGCTTTAAGGGTTTCTTCGAGTGTCTGATTGGCTTGGTATGCTGGGGATTGTTTGCTAAAATGTAGCTCTGTTTTTTTATGAACTGATATATATATATATACACTGTATTGCCAAATGTATTGGGACACCCCTCCAAATCACTGGATTCAGGAGTTCATATCACCTCCATGGCCACAGTTGTATAAAATCAAGCACCTAGGCATGCAGACTGCTTCTATAAACATTTGTGAAAGAATGGGTCGCTCTCAGGAGCTCAGTGAATTCAAGGGTGATACCGTGATAAGTTGCCACCTGAGCAATAAGTCCATCCATGACATTTCCTTGCTACTAAATATTCCACAGTCAACTGTTAGTGGGATTATAACAAAGTGGAAGCAACTGGGAACAACAGCAACTCAGCTGCAAAGTAGTAGGCCACGTAAAATTACAGAGCGGAGTCAGCACACAGTGTGTAGAAGTCGCCAACTGTTTGCAGAGTCAGTAGCTAAAGACCTCCAAACTTCATGTGGCCTTCAGATTAGCACAACAACAGTGCGTAGAGAGTTTCATAGAATGGGTTTCCATGGCCAAGCAGCTGCATCCAAGCCTTACATCACCAAGTGCAATGCAAAGCGTCGGCCGCAGTTCTGTAAAGCACACCACCACTGGACTCTAGAGCAGTGGAGACATGTTCTCTGGAGTGATGTAACAGGCATTTCTGTCTGGCAATCCAATGGACGTGTCTAAGTTTGGCAGTTGTCAGGAGAAGGGTACTTGCCTGACTGTATAGTGCCAAGTGTAAAGTTTGGTGAAGGGGGGATTATGGTGTGGGGTTGTTTTTCAGGGGTTGGGCTTGGCCCCTTAGTTCCAGTGAAGGGAACTCTTAAGCATACCAAGACATTTTGGACAATTTCATGCTCTTAACCTTGTGGGAACAGTTTGGGGATGGCCCCTTCCTGTTCCAACATGACACCAGAGCGCAAAGCAAGGTCCATAAAGACATGGATGAGCGAGTATTTGTTGTGGAGGAACTAGACTGGCCTGACTTCAACCCCACAGAACAACTTTGGGATGAATGAAAGTGGAGACAACGAGCCAGGCCTTCTCATCTGCCATCAGTGCCTGACCTCACAAATGTGCTTCTGGAAGAATGATCAAACATTCCCATAGACACACTCCTAAACCTTGTGGACAGCCTTCCCAGAAGAGTTGAAGCTGTTATACTGTAGCTGTAAAGGGTGGGCCAACTCATTATTGAACCCTACTGACTAAGACTGGGATACCATTAAAGTTCATGTGCGTGTAAAGGCAGGCATCCCAATACTTTTGACAATATAGTGTGTGTATATATATATATATATATGTATATATATATACAAAGGTGTTCTGTCGGGTTGAAGTAAGGACTCTGTGCAGGCCAGTCAAGTTCCTCTATCCCAAACTTTTAAAATTTTTGTATTATGTTTTAATTTACATTTTTTAAAATTTGTATTATGAGTGATGTATCTATTGCCCAGACTTTGCTTTTCTGTCCAGGGTACCCTAAAGGTGCCCATAGAGAGAGGATGGCAGTGGGCCTCCCTCCGCTATTTCTAACAGACCTGTGCTCATTTGGCCTGTAGGTGGCAGGTGTCTGCCTCATACTATAGATATGATATCGACTGTAACGTCAGTGGGCAACTTGAACGCAGAGGACAACTTTCATTGATTACAGCAAATAAATGGTGCAGTCAAACTGGATCTACACAGGAAAGTCTAACCAAGACCGTTGTCCTGCCAGCTGAAATTGTCCTTCAGGCAATATGATAAATAAGGCTTTGTAAGCTCCAAGGAGCAGGGCCCTCCTAACCCTCTTGTATTGAACTGTATTGTTGCTGTATTGTCTCCCGTTATATTGTAAAGCGCTGAGCAAACTGTTGGCGCTATATAAATCCTGTATAATAATAATAAAGCTCAGTGTAACTGTAGAGTAACTGTATTAGAATACCACATTAGCCACTTAGGTTTATATCCAAGTATCCAGTCTATTTAAGCTCTATAACAAGAAGGACATCTTTATAAGATCCTCAGTGGCATTTTGTAAAACTAATAGAAGGAATATGGCAGCACAGTGGTATCGTGGTTAGCACGTATGCCTTGCAGAAGTGAGACTCTTAGGGTTAAATCCCAAGCAGGATACTAGCTGTATGGAGTTTGCATGTTTTCCATGTGCTTGCCTGGGTTTCCTTTGGATACTCTCACTCCAAAAGACATGCTAGTAGGTTAATTAGCTATTGTCAAAATTGGCCCTAGTACAGTGGTTCTTAACCTTGTTGGAGGTACTGAACCCCACCAGTTTCATATGCGCATTCACCGAACCCTTCTTAATTGGAAAAATAAAATATGATTTTTAAAATTCAAAACATAGGTATATATTTAGGTATATATTTATACATAGGTGCACAAAATGAACAAAACCGCTAAGAACAAAGAACAAAACCATTAAAACATGATTTTCACACAAAACAAAAACATAATAATGAATATTTACTGCACGAATCATATGAGTCGGGTGTGGGTCTTCACCTCCGCCGAACCCGCGAGACTGACTCACCGAACCCCTGGGGTTCGATCGAACCCAGGTTAAGAACCACTGCCCTAGTATATGTGTGCCGGTCTAAAAATCCCAACTGCAGCCTCCTATGGTAGACTCTGGTAATACATTTTAGAGCGACTAATGCAGTTCTGGTATAAATTTCAGGCATGGTGCTACAGAAAACGTAAGGTTCGGAGATTAGAAGTGCCCCAAAAATCGCAGTGCAGTCAGGATAGAAGAGACGGATTGTTGGGAATAAGAGTTATCTCTAGCAGCCAATAAGGTTTTAGCTTTCCTCCCTGTTCCAAAAATATGCTGTTGGATTACAGTGCTATCTACAACTGAGATCTCGTTTGCATCACTTGAGTGAGAAAGTCCAAATCGGGGTTTTCACTATAAAATGATAAACTATTTAATGGTATTTTCATTCAACAGATACCTGAATACATGTGCAATGCTAGGCTGGCTGTACTTTCAACATTTAAAGAATAAATTCACTTTTACAAAAAATAATAATTGAACATTTTTTTAAGGCAATGCCACGGTCCTGCAGACTGCCTGTGTAGCTGTCTTCCCATACCTATGATACAGGCAGGCAATTACACTCTGATAGGAAGCTCAATGAACTACCTAGAGAGCTCAACAGTGCCCTGGTAGTTCATTGAGAATTACAAACCAACAGCCGCAACCAGGGCTGCTGTTAGAAACCATGGGGCTCCATATAGCCAACCTGACAGGGCCCCCTCAAAAAAAATAAATTTAAAAAACCACACAGTTTACTATGCTTCGCTTATAAATGAACACAATGAGTGACCGGTACAAATCCCTCATTGCAATCATTCAGGAACGTAAGGGGCTGGTAAATGTGACATATTTAACGAACCCTTTCCGTAGTCTCCATCCTGAAAGAACCTTTTGCGGGACTGCAGTTGTCGGTGGAAAGGAGAGGAGGGAAGCACACAGGGGGCCTGGGCAGCAAAGGGAAACATATGGAGCACAGGGACGGTGATGGGTACAGTGGGGGGGGGGGGGGGTGAATTACTGGAATCAATGCATGGCTCTCTCTGCAAAAGATGAAAGCCAGCAAGAGGGAGAGGAGAAGAAGCCAGCTTTCAGCTGCTGCAGAGAGCCATACAGGGGATTCCAGTAATTGTCCCCCCGCTGTGTTGATTACCCTCCCTGCCCACAAATCTGATTCACCCAGTCCCCCTGCTGGCCTGGATCCCGTACATGAGGACTGGTGGTACCCCCTTATCCACTGCCCTGGCCGCAACGGCTGTTGGGACTTGTAGTCTTTCACATTCACAGAACACTGTGAATGGATGCCGCGGTCAGGTGGACGGAGCCTTGCACGTTTTTTCCAGGTTGTGACAGCTAGCAGGGGGAGAAGATCCGGGATCTGGGGGTGCTGGGCCAGTGCATTTGTAGCACCTAGCATGTTACAAAAGGTGAACTTGTCCTTTGTCACTGAAAAATGTTCTTCAGCTCTTCTATGACTAACATTTTAAATGTTCTATGCCTAGTTATTTATTGTAAAGTCCTAAAAACATTCATCTGAGGTGTGTTTTTATCCTCCGGAGGTTCAGAAATGATGGGCGTCAGTCACTTTAGTAGAATTTTAAAATAAACAAAACATTTTTTTGGACATGTCAATATTGGAAAGATGGTGAGGTTTGAATCAGAATATCCCCAAGTAAACTGGTTTTCATATAGTACTCTAGGCTAGGTCTCAGTATCTTCTAGGTATTTCTCTACTAAAGTTTCTCATTGTTACCTTCTAGATTGTTGACTGCACTAACTAGAATCCTGCAGAGCTTGGGCTTCTTGGCAATTGAGGTTCAGTGTTATCCCAATCTTCACTCCCAAGGAAGGACAGCATGGAAAGGTTCCTGTGTATAATTTCCTACTCAATTATTCCTCAAGTCCATATGTTGGGGACAGTCTCAGCTCTGCTTCCCAAGGCCATGCGCTCGTTATTCCAGTTGCCAAGACCATCAGGGGTTCCTCCCATGAGGGGAGATCCCTGCATCCCTCCATGTGCTTGGCCCAAGGCCTAAAAGATACTGACTTTTAAGCTGATATACTCACAGGGCATGAGCCTAGGAGAGAAGAGAAAGAAAAGAAACTGCCTTGGATATTTTATACTTTTCCCAGCATGTCTCAACAGGTTTCCCAGGTCCAATGGTTGACCAAGGTATCAAACATCCATAACACAAAGCCATATCTCTCTGGCACGCCCTGTTGGGGAAAAC
The DNA here is from genome assembly GCF_062004578.1 of Staurois parvus. NCBI lineage: Eukaryota > Metazoa > Chordata > Amphibia > Anura > Ranidae > Staurois > Staurois parvus. Next base: position 456,419 of record NW_028318506.1, on the reverse strand, counting down.
ATAAAAAACCTGTGGCAGAGAAAATACATTCTATACTTAAAAAAATCTATGGCCAAAGCTTTGCAACTTACATGTGCACTTCTTTGATCCAAAATCAGCTGAAAGTGGCCTTTAGCCCGAGCAGCTTCAGTGTATGGACGTATCCTAACAATAATGTCGGGATCTACCCAGATGCCTAATTGGCAGTTGGCTCAGCCTCTCAGCCAGTGAGCACTGGAGGGGCAGAGCACAGAGCGGTGATTGACAGTTATTGCTCTGTGCTCAAAGCAGACCCGAGAACTGAGCGGTCAGTGGTCAAGTAGTCACTGAGTTAGACTTAGAGCTCGCGGGGGACAGCTGAAGCATCACACTGATGTCCTAACCATATAGATGTGTTTTTGTTTTGTTTCTCGCTCCTTTAAAGGAACACTCCTGTTGATGTACAGTTAGGATGACTACAGTCCACTGCTTATTACAGAATTTACAAAAATATTAAAGGGAATTTGGCAAAAATACTACATCCCTCCACATACATAGGAACACCTATGAAATTCTTGTGACTTCAAAAAGACGTGAGGCTGTATTAGTGAATTTGTTTGACTTGATTAGATATCATTTAGGAGTCAATGTGTTGCGGTGCTTCTTTTTTTAGAGGATAAATAGTAAAGCTTGTGTATTCCTCATTTGTGTACTTTTTCCTATCTCAACAGATTATATTAATTTGCTTCTTTCAGTTAAATTGCTTGCTGTCATCTAGGGCCCTGTCTTCCATTTTTAATTAATCTGTAGAATGATTTTCCACCAATGTTTTTTTTGTTACTTGAACAAAATGTCTGTTTTTTTCTTGTTTTTATTACTTTCTCTAGTATTATATGGCTTGTCTGTAACTTTTGCAAAGCAAGCTCACTGCTGAGAGTTACTGAACTAATGCACTTTGATCCACCATATGAGTAAGGAGTAGGAAGGTATTTGCAAGTGACTGGGATTGTTCAGTACTGTTATCTGGTCATGCACTGTAATGGTAACTGGTGAATATTCCTTGTTTGTAGCAGTTATAATGGTTGTTATCTTCTCATGTGGTTTATCCTTAGCAAATGTAGGTTCTCTTCACTCTTTCCTCAATGTATTTCCCTTCTTTTTACTCTTGCCTAGATCCCAGCTGTTGGACACTGATATGGATTATGAACGTCCCAATGTTGAGACGATAAAGTGTGTGGTAGTTGGAGACAACGCTGTTGGAAAGACACGCCTTATCTGTGCGAGAGCATGCAATGCCACTCTGACCCAATATCAACTTCTTGCTACACATGTGCCAACTGTATGGGCCATAGATCAATATCGTGTGTGCCAGGAGGTGAGCATACTCTGCGTGTACATGACCATGTTCAGCTAAGGATTTTAGAAAGAAGTGCCAATTCTCTTAAAAGGTTATCCTTTTTTATTCTGTTTTACAAATGTTATTTTCTGATTTAGGTATTGGAGCGCTCTCGTGATGTGGTTGATGATGTCAGTGTGTCCCTCAGGCTTTGGGACACATTTGGAGACCATCATAAAGACCGGCGGTTTGCTTATGGAAGGTACGTCTGTCACATTCATGCTTGCGTAGTGCTTACCTCCATAGGGGCCACTGAGAATATACCCAGGTCTCCCACAAAAGTACAGAGTCTGCCAGTCACAAGCACAGTCTCACACATGTCATCAATAATGGCTCTGTCTAGGGGATGTCTTTTTAGAATTTAATGCTGAAGAATTTGAGAAGGAGAGGGTATTAGGGTCAAAGGATACTCCAAAATGATAATAGCAACCAATGGGAGCATAAAACTTCTTAGTAGAAAATCCTTACAGGAGCAGCACACACTACAGTCCCTTTGGGGTTTATTTACTAAAGCTGGAGAGTCCAAAGTCAGACTCCCTTCTGCATAGAAACCAATCAGCTTCTAAACTCAGCTTGTTCAATGAAGCTTTGGCAATGAAACCTGGAAGCTGATTGGTTTCTATGCAGAAGTGAGTCTGATTTTGCACTCTCCATCTTTAGTAAATAAACCCCTTTGTGTCTTACTCACAAAGTCCCAGGAGCTGTCTGCCAACCAGCATCCACAGGTAGATTCTCAATGAGGGAGATAAAAGATCCTTCTCCAGACAGGACTTCAGGATAGTGCCCTCCAGCAAAAGTCTGGTAACATTCTCCTCCACACCCTCAGCCCAGCTTCAGCTTAGGCCCAGGCTGCAAACTTTGTCTTAGTAGCTCTCTCCAGGTCAGCAGCACCAGGAGAACTAGATAGAACATTCTGGAAAGGCCTCCCAAGTATGTATCACCTCCCCAGACACCTTCTGGATACCTCCTTGCAGGGATTGGCTTAACCATGATACATATTCATGTTGGTCATTTGACTCTCCCTGCCCTATATTCTGGAAACTTTTTTCAGAAACAGGTGAGAGAAATCAAACACCCCCAGCTAGGAAACCCTGGCCAGAAATAAAACAATTACTGTTTCCACTGAAACAAAAAAACTATATTTAGTCTCGCAGACTAACTAGGGGCAGGTGCTACACTTGTTTAGTGAAATAAATAAGCGTAACGAATTCCACGAAGATTCGTCCTTCAGTGATCTGACTTCAGTCTGATTGGTTGCTATGAGTTTACTCTGCTTTAGAGAATAGGCACTATGTGTGTCTAATAATACCCATACATCATATAGAACAGACAGAGGGCTGGGCAGATCTGGCTATACTGTATGTGCCTATAGGAAAATCTAGATGATTTGTATGTAGTTCTGCCAAGCCAAATGTTTGAATTGCTCAAGTGCCATAGAAGCAGTCAAATAGTAACTGTATACACTGACCCTCTGCAGCCATAATTTTTGAAATTTAGTGAACATTTCACTATAGTTTCCTCCCCTGGTATATAGATGTGAGTCAAGAGCAATCTTTGTCAAATGATTCAATTTGTCGCCTTGATGAAAACATGTTGACATTCAGAAAAGCCTCATCTAAATGTTGCTGTAAAACAAATATATTCAATTTCAAATATTAGTGGAGTTGGGGGAGACAGCTGATTAGGGGTCCACTCATGCCAACCTGCTCCACTTTTACACACGCACCTTAACATGCATTGCGCTTTATTGCATGTTGCTTTAGAGCAGCACATTTATTTACTTTGCATTGCACTGCACTATTCCAGTAGTGCAGTGCAATGCAAAGTAGTGCATTATTGTGCATTGAGATATGCTGCAACACATGTGCATCAAATGGCATTCAAAATAACACGCGTTTAACCGCAGCTCACTAGTGTGAATAGGCCTGGCATGAAACCTCTACTGAGAACATAATCTAGCCTACCATTGTTGAGCTCTTCTTTTGAAAACACTCATTGCCTGGCACCAAACTGGAAGAAGCATGCATGTAAGCGGTTCCAAATTCATAACTGTATACTTATTCTGGGTCAGTGACTCAAGAAATAATGAAGCTTGGGAACAAATGTCTGCAGAAATAGGTCAGCTTTCAATCAGAATATATTTGATTTAATGTAATTATCTGTAGTACAAGCTTGCATAGAATGGAAGTTCCAGATATTACCACCTATTGAGTATATTGTCCTATCTGATCATATTTAAAGCAGATCTGTTATTTTCAATAAAGAGCTTTGCTCCTCTGCAATAAAACATTGAATATTTCCCTTCCCAGCGAGTCTGAATTCTGCTCTTTTCAAACACTATAGCCTATGGCAAACTCTTTAGTATTTAATGCTTCTAGTCAAATGCTTGTGTTCCCTGTTGTCTGCTGTTGTGCCTTCTGTTGGTCCCTCTGTCACAAGTGGTAGGAGGATCCACAGTGTGCCATGGGGTGATGCAGACATTTGACACTCCTGGAAGTGTCAAATACAGAGAACTTCTTAGGAGACTGGACTCCTTGCTCATAGCTAAATTCAAATTCTCTACCCGCCGAAATGGCAGGTATTCACCGCCTTCCATTGTAGGCGTGAGCTGTGTGACAAGCTTTGGATTTTTGTTTCCAAAGCAACAGAAAGTGTTCAGTCTCTTCCCCAACTGCACTGTTAAACATGAACTGCAGATATAAAAATACAAATTATTCTGCTCTGTATTTATTAATACTTTTTTTTTTTTAAAGAAATGTTTATTAGCATTTTCAAACAGACAAAAAACAAACAAGTGTATACCCACGCAGGGGCAGCATGGAACAATTGACATCTACATGGCATGTATGCAGATTATACACAGTAAATACAGTATAAATGACAAGATGGGATGTTGCAGTTGGTGGATGTCTACATGCTCAGATGAAACATAAATAAAGTGCATATATCCCTTAAAGTGGAGTTCCACTCAACCAATCAAAAAAATAAAAGTCAGCAGCTACACAAACTGTAGCTGCTGACTTTTAAAAAACAATCAATTACCTGTCCCTCGGTCCCGTGGTGTGTTCCCCGCAGCTCATTTCACCGGCCGTCCTGTATTCCTGGAGGCCGGCATCTTCAGTGTGGGCACCCAGCTGTGATAGTTTGCGGCTTCACAGATGGGTACCCACTGCTCATGGCTGTAGTCTACTGGGACCTGTCACGTGTCCCAAAAGACTACAGGGAGGGAGGGAGGACACCTTACGCTTCCAATCGCCTAGGCGAAGTGGGAACAGATACCTGTCAAATTCGGGTACCCGCTCCCCAAAGGTGCCAATTAATGGGGAGTGGGGGAGCAGTCCTTAAAGCGGAACTTCCCCTTTTGGGTGGAGCTCCGCTTTAAGGTCTAATAAAAGGTACAGAGGATGCAGGTTCCCCAAGCCATTTAGACCTTGTCATATTTCGCAGGACAGCACCTGTGTATATAGGTATCCATGTAGAGGGGTAAACTATTATTTACTAGCTGCTTCCAGAAGGAGGTAAAGGGGGGGTAGACTTTTTCCAGTTTAAAGTAATAGCCTTTCTGGCATAGAAAAGAAGAAGGGTAGCAAGGGTCCTTTCAGCTCTAGTTGGGAGTATATTTTCAACTAAGTCTAGCAGGCAGATCAATATGTTGGGTCTCAGAGGAACAGATGCCGATTTATTTATTAGGATCAAATCTGGAAACCATAGGCAATGCCAGAAGATGTGGGAGAAAACCCCCGGAGAATGACCACATTTCCAACACTCCGGAGGGCAAGAAGGGTTAATTTTGTCAAGCCTGGATAGGGTATAAATTGTCCTATGAGCAATCTTAAATTGAATCAGCCTATCATAAAGTAAGACAAGGGATCTGAAGGGAAATTGTATTTATTAATAGATAACTACATTTTTATAAATGGGGCAGCACAGTGGCTAAATGGCTAGCACTTCCGCCTGGCAGTACTAGGAACATCGGTTCAAATTCCAACCACCGCCCTAGCTGCCTGCAGTTTGCATGTTCTCCCTGTGCCTGCGTGGGTTTTCTCCGGGTACTCCGGTTTCCTCCCACACTCCAAAGACATGCTGGTAGGTTAATTGGCTTCTGTCTAAATTGGCCATAGTATGTGTATGTATGACTGTAGATTGTAAGCTCCTTGAAGGTTAGGGACTGATGTGAATGTACGATATATATATGTAAAGTGCTGCATAAATTGACGGCGCTATATAAGTACCTGAAATAAATAAATTAAATCTAAATAAATGCAAGCAGAGTGTGAGTACCTGTATTTGACATGGAAACAGTCTTTTGTAAGCAGGCCTCAGACAGGTAAGAGAGAAGTAGAACAAGGAAGTACATGAAACTATACAGTAGTGCTGCAGAGTAAGGAGCATACTGATAGCAAGAGAGAGCAGAGTGATGTGTTTTGCAGTCTGCTGCTTCTCTTTTCACTGTCAGGTCATATGGTGAGAGCAGGGAGGAGGCAAGTAAATTTTATGGTGAAAAATCAAGCCTCCTGCCCCAGTAGGCAAGGTTGTGCTGTGTTCAAGGGCTGTATAATTCTCAGAACTGGATGGGTAGAAATAGAAATCTGTTGGCAGGTAAAACAGTCATATATATTTCTTCTGTGTGTTAAGCTGTTTTCCTAGAGTTTACCTTTAAATATGAAATATTTCAAATGTGTTGTGTGTGTACCATTTAGTCCTTCCTTTTATTAATTAATTGCCTTTCTAAGAGAAAATGGTGAAAGCAGCTCATCAATATATAACTAGCAAGAAAGGTGCAATTTAGGTGCAGCAGGCACATTTTACAGCACTTAGCTCTGCCAGACAAGGAGCCTCATTAATATCTGCATCTGATATTTTAACTGTTACTCTAAATTAGACATTTTCTCCCATTTTCTTCCTTTATTTTTTGCTTTTTCCTATTTAAAAAAATCTTCAGCCAAATATTGATAATTTGTATTTGAGTGGTTGCTGGTGGATGGAATCACATGCTCTTAAATCTCTTGGCTGCAGTGATGAGATATCCCAGTTCTACCATATTCCTGAATCACTGCCAAAGGATGGTGTTAGGCTCCCCTTATGGATTCTAAGGGTTGGCCAATAATTGGGTAGATCCAGATACACCTTCATTATGGCCTTATGGATGTGGGTGGAATGCAAACTAATGTGGGATAATCTAACTACAGGTTTCTAAAAGGGGCACAAGAAGCTGCCAGGTACTTGAACCCACCACTGGCCACCTGAACATGAAAAACCAGTTTAAATAGTCTTACTTCTGTATGCATTCTAGCAGTGTCACGTGCTCACACACTTCCATTTATCTCCCTTGTTTTAGGTCTGATGTGGTCGTTCTCTGCTTCTCAATTGCTAATCCCAATTCACTCCAGCATGTCCAAACCATGTGGTACCCAGAAATAAAGCACTTTTGCCCTCGTGCCCCTGTTATTTTGGTTGGATGTCAGTTGGACCTGCGCTACGCTGATTTGGAGGCTGTGAATCGTGCTCGCCGCCCTTTAGCCAGGTGTGGTTATGTTCCTTAGCCTGCAATATATTCAGTATTGATGTTAATTTAAATAGGGCAGTAGCTTTCAACCTCAGTGCCAGTATCCCGAAGATCTCAGCTAATGAGAGGTATGAAAACTAGGGGATAAAGCAAACCTGTGCTTTCCCTACCTAGGCCAAAGAAACATGTTTTCTATAATAGCTCACCCCCAGCAGCGCATACTTTAATTCTGCTCCTCCATTACTCTGTTTAGTCCCTTGAGAGCAAGGAAAGGAAGTCCTGTAAGGTCAGAGTTTCTCTGGTCAGTCACCAAGCATAAAGCTGTCACATTAGAGGACGGTTAACATTAGGGATACAGGGATGTTTCATGTTAGGGGAAGGGTTAGTGAGAGTGGTGTTTAAAGTAGATCATAGCACTCTGCACTAGAAGCTCAGAGCTCAAAACTACCAGAGCCTTCTCACATGGAAGAAAAATATATTTTAAATATAGTTTTTAATTATTCTTTCCAAATATATTGACATATATTTGAAATACTACAATTTTGGCTGTATTCAATATATTTAAAAATATATTTATATATATATATATATATATATATATATATATATATATATATATATACAGTGAGGAACAGAAGTATTTGAACACCCTGCAATTTTGCAAGTTCTCCCACTTTGAACACCTAAGAAACAGCAAGAATTTTGGCTCTCAAAGACCTGTTACTGTGCCTTTAAAAAGTCCACCTCTACTCCACTCATTAATCTAACTTAGTAGCACCTGTCTGAGCTCTTTAAAGACACCTGTTCACCCCACAGTCAGTTAGACGCCAACTACTACCATGGGCAAGACAAAAGAGCTGTCAAAAGACACTGGAGACAAAACTGTGGACCTCCACAAGGCTGGAAAGGGCTACGGGGCAATTGCCAAGCAGCTTGGTGAAAATAGATCAACTGTTGGAGCAATTGTTAGAAAATGGAAGAGGCTAAAGATGACTGTCAGTCTCCCTCGGACTGGAGCTCCATGCAAGATCTCACCTCGTGGGGTATCACTGATGATAAGAAAGGTGAGGAATCAGCCCAGAACTACAAGGGAGGAGCTGGTCAATGACATGAAGAGAGCTGGGACCACAGTTTCAAAGGTCACTGTGGGTAGAACACTACGCCGTCATGGTTTCAAATCATGCATTGCACGGAAGGTTCCCCTGCTCAAGTCATCACATGTCCAGGCCCGTCTGAAGTTTGCCAATGACCATCTGGATGATCCAGAGGAGGCATGGGAGAAAGTTATGTGGTCAGATGTAAAACTTTTTGGTCTAAACTTCACTCGTCGTATTTGGAGGAAAAAGATGGATGAGTTGCATCCAAAGAACACCATCCCTACTGTGAAGCATGGGGGTGGTAACATCATGCTTTGGGGGTGCTTTTCTGCGAAGGGGACAGGACGACTGCACTGTATTAAGGAGGGGATGAATGGGGTCATTTATTGTGAGATTTTGAGCAACAACCTCCTTCCCTCAGTCAGAGCATTGAAGATGGGTCGTGGCTGGGTCTTCAAACATGACAACGACCCGAAGCACACAGCCAGGATAACCAAGGAGTGGCTCCATAAGAAGCATATCAAGGTTCTGGAGTGGCCTAGCCAGTCTCCAGACTTAAATCCAATAGAACAGCTTTGAAGGGAGCTGAAACTCCGTGATGCTCAACGACAGCCCCGAAACCTGACAGATCTAGAGGAGATCTGTGTGGAGGAGTGGGCCAAAATCCCTGTTGCAGCGTGTGCAAACCTGGTCAAGAACTACAGGAAACGTTTGACCTCTGGAATTGCAAACAAAAAATGTGCCAAATATTAACGATGATTTTCCCAGGTGTTCAAATACTTATGTTCAGCAGTGCAAGACAAATAAATTCTTTAAAAATCATACAATGTGATTTCCTGAATTGTTTTTTTAAATTCTGTCTCTCAGAGTGGGAATGCACCTACAATGTGAATTTCAGACCCCTCCATGATTTCTAAGTGGGAGAACTTGCAAAATCTCAGGGTGTTCAAATACTTCTGTTCCTCACTGTATATATATATATACTGCATGTTGAAATGTGTTTTTTATATATTACAAAATATATGAAAACTATTTTTAAAAAAATATATTCCTCAGATTTTTTTTAACATATAAAAAAGTAATTTTAACATATATTTTTACATATATTTGTAAATGCATTCCAAAAATGTAGATTAAATGTATTTTTAAAGACATACAGTACATCTGAAAATGTATTTTTAAAAATATTTTTCATATATTTTGTAATAAAAACACATTGCAACATACAGTATATATATATATATATATATATATATATATATATATTTATATATATATATATATATATAAAAATATATTTTGAAATATATTGAATATGGCCAAAATTGTAGTATTTCAAATATTCAAATATATGTCAATATATTTGGGAAGAATATTTTTAAAATATATTTAAAATATATTTTTATTCCATGTGGGTTGCCTAAAGGTAGGCTTAAACTGGCCATATGCGGTTTGAATGTCGGCAGTTACAGCAGTTCAGTTTAGTGTTAGTGTGAGTGTTAAAGGCAGGGTTAACGTTAGGGATACAGGGATGTTTCATGTTAGGGGAAGGGATAGTGAGAGGTGTTTAGAGTAGAGCATAGCAAAAAATGTAGATTAAATGTATTTTTAAAAACATACAGTATATTTGAAAAATGTATTTTTAAAAATATTTTTCATATATTTTGTAATAAAAACACATTTCAACATACAGTATGTATATATATATATATATATATATATATATATATATATATATATATTGCATATGGCCAAAATTGTAGTATTTCAAATATATGTCAATATATTTGGGAAGAATATTTTTAAAATATATTTTTATTCCATGTTGGTTGGCTAAAAATTAAAGCTGACGTTTAATCTTCCTATATTTTCCCCTGCCATCAGCATGCTAAAGACATTTTTTTTTACAATAAAACTTTTCTGTTTTCATTACATTTCTTATTTTAGGCCTAGTGACATGATAACTGTTTCTTTGCTTTTCTATGCAATGCACACAGATCATGACTGGTGGGAGGAGCTGGGTACTTGACATAGTTTCCTGAAATCATCACAGCACCATGCCTCAGTATTCCTCCCAAGAGACCTCAATATAGGTGCAAGCACTGGGATGGCTTTTGTAAGGAGTTATACAAATGGGTGGATGTCAGTCTGGAGAAGCAGGGAATCCTCAGCAGGCTGCATTTGTGATTGATGCTGAGCCTGCACTATTGAAAGAACTGCAATCCAATGAATGAAATGGGGTATGACAGGTTGAGAAGGATAGTCAGGCTAGGGGGGTTAATGGATGATGCTGGACGTCCTCTTGCCAGGAAATCAGGCAGCCTCTATCTGACATGCTGAAGCTTCTAATGCATGGTGTGAGAAGATCACAGATTGCAGTGAAACCAGAGGAAGCAAATTCCGTACAGGACAGCATGTAAAGCTTGATGTTAGCTTTAAAATTTCTTTTACCTGTCAAAAAATATGTACTATGTTACCACTATTCTTGTGTTACTTCTTTAAGGCAGATCAGTAGAACTGAAGGCAAAACGTTTTTTTGGCACCTATGTCCCGTCGAGGGGATTTCCGTTCATTTCTTGTCCCATAGCCACAACAGGAAGTGAAAGGAAATCCATAAAAAGGAGGGAAATCCCTGGTATTTACTAAGGTCACCAGAACTAATGTCCCCATTTAAGATTTTCCCTCTACTTCTGTTCTGGTGACATTACTGATCTTCTACTTGCCTAGCTGTCATGCTAATCCAGTGGCTTCAGTGCTTCTTAAACATTGATCTAGAAAAAGTATATCCTCTTGCTAATTTAAACTAATTTACTGCTCATCTGTTTCTGATATTTGTTCTTTCTTTGTAACAGGCCAATTCGCCCTCAGGAGATTCTTCCACCTGAGAAGGGTCGGGAGGTAGCCAAAGAGCTGGGCATTCCATACTATGAAACTAGCGTGGTTGCTCAGTGTGGCATCAAGGAGGTTTTTGATAATGCCATCCGTTCAGCACTTATCTCTCGCCGCCATTTACAATTCTGGAAGTCACATTTACGAAGCGTGCGTAAACCATTACCACAGGCCCCTTTTCTTCCTCCACGGCCTCCTCCACCCGTCATTGTTGTTCCAGATCCCCCAGCACAAAGTGAGGATCACCCTGGGCACCTTCTGGAGGAGGCATCTTGTGCTGATGTGGTGCTGGTGGTCCAAGAAAGGATTCGAATTTATGCCCACCGCATCTACCTCTCCACTGCTTCCTCCAAATTCTGTGACCTTTTCCTCATGGAAGATGGAGACCCACCTGCCCAAGCCAGGGACCCTCTTCTACGTGCCTCCAGCTTTGATGCCTGTGAGGCTTCAGGAGAAACTGAGGGAGGAGGAATGAGAACCTCAGCCAGTGATGGTACATTGGGAAGGGAAGGGGACAGAGACTTATCAGGATGGAGCAGGGCCTTTGAGAGCATACGAAGTGGAGTTCTGGAAGAACCGCCTGGCTACAGGGCCAGAAGAGTGACTGTTGTAAAAATGGACAGCTCAGTGAGGTCTGGACCATTCAGAGCTGTGCTTAAATATTTATACACTGGGCGACTGGATGAACGGGAACCAGAGTTGATGGAAGTTGCCCATATTGCAGAACTGCTGGAGGTGTTTGACCTGCGAATGATGGTGGCTAACATTCTGAATCGAGAAGCCTTTATGAACCAAGAAATAACCAGGGCTTTCCATGTCCGGAGGAGCAATCGCATCAAGGAGTGTCTAGCAAAAGGGATCTTCTCTGGTGAGTTGATGAAAATAGAATATCTTGATAGCCATTGCAGTTTGGGAATAGACAGTTGTAAAGTTAGCATAGATACAGTATAAAAAATGGCAGTTGCCCAATATCTCTCTGTCTTTGCAGGATTTCAGGAAGATTTGTGTCTGTAGGCACCACCAGACACTTGCGGGCAACCATTTTTAAACCTTTAAATTTGTTTATAGACTAATAATGTGAACCAAAATTACTTAACCCCTTTGCGCCAGCACCTCGTGGCCCTTTAAGGGTTTCAGAAGCCAGAAGGTGGGGCGGGGTTTTAGGGTCATGTGACCGCTGTGATTCGCTGTCACGGCGGTCACATGATCGGGAAACGTCCCAATCGAAAGAGAAGATCGGGTCCTTTCCGTGAGTACTGGACATATGTGCTGGGAGCGCGCAGGGCGCGCGCTCTCAGCACATATGTTTTTCTTAATTGCACACAAATGTGCGCCCACTCAGTGTTTAGGCCCAGACGCCGGGAGGCCGCACATTTGTGTGTGGCCGACGTGAAGAGGTTAACAATTTGCCACATGTGAAAATGCAAAACAATGGAAGAAAAATTGTATAAATGGACAACACAAGAAAATACAAATAATGTCCAATGTGTCAGTAAGATCCATTTAAATAATAGTTGCTTGAAAGCCAAAAGATAGGTGAACAGGTGCTGGTGTCATTAGTAACAGAAAAAACAGGTGACCACTTCCAGGTACTTCAGGTGACCCCCACATGGATTTACACACACCACAAAGGATGGACCTTCTATTACTAGATAGGACTCACTGCGTTTTTTTGGTTGGACCCACTGTGTCTCCTGTCATCAACTTGACCATTCACATGTGCCAGGAATGCGATTTCTTTCCATGCAATACACTGCCACTCAAAATGCAGTATCAGGGAAAAGGTTCATTGCGCAGAGCAGCTGACTTTATTAAACCATATAAACCTAACAATTGCCGAGATATTGGGTACCACGTTTTGTAAGTGTAAAATTTGTAATATTTTTGATTGCCAAGTCTTAATTAAATACTGCACAATGAGAGATTCTGTCTTTGTGGTCCTTGGGTGACATTGATGGAGAGACATAGGGTACACAGGACAAGAGATGATTGGAGGAAAAGTGAGGAACAGCAGGTGGAGAGCATCTGGGGCCCACAGCACTTTATGACCTTCTCTTTTATATAAGAGGGTCATCATGGATCTTTGGTGAGTGTATTGTGGTGACACAGGAGGTGAAGCACTTTGGGAAGATTCGGTGGCACAGAAACAGTATTTCTATAATGGTGTTGGACTGCATGTAGCACCATTTATTGTTTATGTTATTTTGGTTCATGGCATTTGGAGATTGAGTGCGGGGAGTCTATGGGAATTGCAAGTGTCCACTTGCCCCCGGTTCTATATATGCGGCCATGTGGGCTGTGTGGTGCACAGGCACGAGAGCCCATTCATTGGAATGAGCTCCCATGCCCCGGGACACCCAGGGAAGAAGTCCTTGCACTCCTTTTCCAGTGCAGGCGGTGTGCCATTAGAACTAATGGCACCCGCCCGTGGGTCCGCATTTCTCTGTGGTGGTGCGACTGCACGGATTTTTGTGCGCATCCGCAGCGGCACCACCCGCACAGATGGGAACATAGGGTAATAGTTTCACTTTCAAAACTAGGAACACCACAAGGTGGTCTTAAAGGGGCAGCTAAAAAAAAAATTGCACCGCACCTGCTCTTAAAGGGGCAGCTACAAAAATATTGCAACACACCTATATTGTGCAGGTTTACATAAGGTTTCATTATATTTGTATTTCACTCTTGGTAATATGTGAATGGTATTATGGTTCTGCACAGGCAGTAATTTAGCTTGGAGGAAAGGCACCATATCTCTTTTATTTCTTTCTTATTTTTATTTGGTTTTATTTGGTTCATGGTATTTGCAGACTGTAAACGCTCACTTTTAGTTTTACTATTATTTGAATGTGACTTACTGATACATTGGACATTATTTGTATTTTCTTGTGTTGTCCATTTATATCATTTCTTTTCCATTTTTTGCATTTTCACACGTGGCAAATTGTTAAGTAATTTTGGTTCAAATTTTTGGCAGAGCAGTCTATATACATGTCTATAGGCCTCACTAATGTGGAAGTTAGACACATTTTGAAGACTACAGCAGTCATAATCACATTCATCTGTGTTTCTTTACTTTTGGCTTCTTTTGGTTTTGCCTGTGGCGCAGTTTTCATTGTTAACCATTTTTTAAGGCAAAGATCAGATGGACAGGCTTAAACTTTAACCATTTCCTATCTGGCCCAGGGGCGGACTGACAACTCATGGGGCCCCCGGGCAATAGGGGATCATGGGGCCCCTGTGTCCTTGCCCAAACTCAAAAAAGCCTAAGAAAAAGGTACCAGGGGCATCTCATGGGGCCCCCTACTGACCCCGGGCCCTCGGGCAGCGCCCGAGTTTCCAAATGGGCAGTCCGCCCACTGATTCTGGCCCATGTACATAAATGGCCGGACGGGAGCAGTGCAGGAGAAAGTTGCTGTTTAAAAATGCGCGCGCTCCGGAGGACAGAGCGCAACACTGATCACTGTACGGGAACTCTGTGTGGGGTCCTGATCATGGGATCACTGATTGGCCAATCAGCGATCACATGAATAGTAGTAAGCAAGATGTCACTTCCTGACATCATTGCTTACTAGTGAAATTTGTGAATGATCACAGGGGTTACATGGTACAGGGCTATTCACAACATCATTGTACCATGTGACAAGCTGTGACCAATCACAGCTCTCACAGTATTTCTCAATGGCTGCAAGAATGCAGCCAGAGAGAAGGAGAAATTATTGCTTTGACAGCCTTTATGGATGTAAAAGCAATCAGTGTAAAGAAAAAAAAAATCTTCATCACACCCCACAAGTAGTACAGTGTCACTATGTTGACACTGTACTGCTATAGTGACAGTATGTTAAAAGTAAGACAGTATGTTAATTTTTGGTTATAAACTAATTTGGGATATTTTTTTTACTAAAAAGATAACTGAATAAATTTTGTCCAAGATGTATGAAGAAAGATTATTTATTTGCAAACTTTTATAAGAAAAACACTTTTTTTCAAACTGTTTGGATTTTTCATTTATATAGCAAAAAAAATTCCAGTGGTGAATAAATACCACCAAAATAAAGTTTTATCTGTCTCAAAAAAATGCTAAAAAATGAATATGAGTACAGTGTTGCATGACCGCGCAATTGTCATTCAAAGTGTGATAGCACTGAAAGCTGAAAATTGGCCTGGACAGGAAGGGGGTGAAAGTGTCCGGACTTGAGGTGGTTAAACAATCACAATTGTTTTTCCCAGAGAGAAGCTGGCATCAAGAGTGGTTCATGCTAATGTATGAATTCATGGCACAAGCAGGGTGATGACTAGTCTCAGATCCTGCGTTCACCTAAAGGCCGCACTTTCAGTTGTTAACTGCATGCATAAAATAACCTGATCAGGGGCGGACTGACAACTCATGGGGCCCCCGGGCAATAAGGGATCATGGAGCCCCTGTGTCCTCTCCCACACCCAAAAAAACCTATGAAAAAGCCGATGAAAGGTACCAGGGGCATCTCATGGGGCCCCCTACTGACCCCGGGCCCTCGGGCAGTGCCCGAGTGCACGAATGAACAGTCCGCCCCTGAACCTGATACTGCTGAAGATGTGCTTAGATAAGCTGAATTTTTGTAATCTAATGATTTAGTGTGATTGGCTACGTTCTGAATACATTTCTCTAGCCTCTGCTTAAAAAGCAACATCAAGAGTTCCTATCTCCTTGCAACTTTCTGCTGTAAAACCAGAAATGTTAATAAAAACCTGGTGGTTTTACAAGGCTTGTAAAGTGACAAAAGTGTAAAAAGTGAAGGCAAACTATGTTCAAAAGTGTTCGGCAGCTTTATGATCTAAAGCCTCTTATTACTTTAAGGGCTCATTCACACTTGACTTTATTTCTAACTCTTGCCAAACGACCCTATAGCGTTTGACAGGCGTTTGGGAAGCGTTTTTAATGCTCCCCAAACGCCCTATGCGCGATTGTGAGGCGTTTGATAGGCGTTTGCCAAGCGTTAAAACTGCACCACAAACGCCTATAATGAAGTTAAATGGTATTATTGCTCCGCAAACGCCTGCCAGGCGTTTGAGAAGCCTCACCATAGACTTGAATGGGAGGCTTCAACACCTCCTGACTCGACATGAGGTGCCAGTTTTGCCCTGACGCAACGCTAACGCTTCAGTGTGAACAGCACTGTGTGCTGCCATGTGCAGAATAAAAAATGCTTCCCAAACGCCTGTCTGACAAAGCTTATTATTTATTATTTATTTATTTCAGGTACTTATATAGCGCCGTCAATTTACGTAGCACTTTACATATATATTGTACATTCACATCAGTCCCTAACCCTCAAGGGGTGTACAATCTAAGGTCCCTAACTCACATTCATACACATACTAGGGACAATTTAGACAGGAGCCAATTAACCTACCAGCATGTCTTTGGAGAGCAGGAGGAAACCCACACAGGCAGGTGGTGCTGTGGTCAGGATTTGAACCAATGACTCTAGTACTGCCAGGCAGAAGTGCTAACCATTTAGCCACTGTGCTGCCTAGTGTGAATGTAGCCTAACACATAGGTGCTTTTACAGGCAACATTGAGAAATCTACCATTAAAGTGGTATTAAATTTACCATCAGCCCCGGTTCACACTGATGCGGTGCGGAATTTTCAGTGTTTTCTGTGTGAACTCCGCACCGCATCAGAATCACACCCCGCTTATGCAAACCGCTGGGGGTGTGTATGTTAACAACACCCCGAAAAATGGTCTTCAAAACGTGGAATAATGTGCAGAATCGGATCGCTAGGTGTGAATACCCGTGTGATCCGATTCTAGTGCGGACCAAAAAAAGGGTCCTGCACGTTTTTGGTACGGGTGCGGTGCAGTCCGATTCTGTACATCGTGGCGTGCTGTGCAGAATTGGATCGCTAGGTGTGAATACCTATGCAATCCGATTCTAGTGCAGACCAAAAAAAGGATCCTGCACGTTTTTGGTGCGGTGCGATTAGAGCCAAACAAAATGTATGGCTCTGATCGCACCGCACACAAATCGCATGTGATTTGCACAGGAATGCAGTGCGGTTCCTGTGCGAATCACATGTGATCTACTGCACCACATATATGTGAACCCAGGCTTAAAGGACCCTGTATTCACTATATCGGATCTCCCACAGTACACAGAACATGGAAATGTAATTATTTTAGTAAATATAAACTGCTAAATACCTTTTCTCATCAGCAGTTAGAGACGTCTTTTGACTTCTATCAGTGTCCAGCAAAGCACTGGTTACAGCTTGTAGGAGTTTTCATTCTCCTGTAGGAGGATGCAGAACCCCTTACCTCTGTCTGGACAGTGCTGATTGGCCCTGTTCTGATCACATGCACTCAGCCAAGAAAAAAAAATCTCTAGCATTGCAGATCAAACTGAGCATGTGCAGCTTGCTCCAGAGTCTCTATTCTATAAGATGTTTAGGAGACACTGAAAAAGGAGAGGATCAGAGAAGACAGGATCAAACATTCTTTTTACACAAGCATGCTTTACTGCATATACAGACTGATTTTACTGTTGTGTGTTTAGTAACACTTTAAAATTTCAGGTTTAGGGACATAAAGGAGCAAATGATTGCTTTCTTTGTCATTTCGCCATAGTTGTAAAATACATTCACTGCCAGCAACTTGGCTAGATCAGGTTGCTTTCACTTCACATCTAGCGTTTCCATTTTTTCGATGAATAATGTCTTGTAGGCTTCAATATATTAAATGTGACACTTGTACAAATTGCAAAATAGCAACTGTAGCAGTTGTTAGGTCTGGCTGGTTCTTGCATATTTTCAATGGACAGTTCACTGAATTTATTAAAGGTTTGCTTGTTGCTTCCTTGGGAGGCTTGATCCCGCAACACATAGACTGGAACGGCAAATAGAAATTAGAGTGTTGGGCAGCACAATGGTTAAAAGGGTTAGCACTTCCACCTGGCAGTACTAGGGTCGTTGGTTCAAATCTCAGCCATGGCACCTCCTGCCTGGAGTTTGCATGTTCTCCCTGTGCCTGTGTGGGTTTCCTCCCACACTCCAAAGTCATGCTGAATGTATGAATGTAAGCTAGGGACCTTAGATTGTGCACCCCTTGAGGATTAGGGACTGATGTGAATGTACAATATATATGTAAAAGTGCTGTGTAAATTGACGGCGCTATATACAGTTGCAAGAAAAAGTATGTGAACCCCTTGGGATTACGTGGAGTTTTGCATGAATTGGGCATAAAATGTGCTCTGAACGTCATCTAAGTCACAATAGAAGGACACAGTCTGCTGAACATAATACTACACAAACATTAGATGTTGCCATGGTTTAATTGCACATAACATGTACACATTCACAGTGCAGGGAGGAAAAAGTATGTGAACCTTTGGACTTAATAACTGGTTGACCCTCCTTTGGCAGCAATAACCTCAACCAAACGTTTCCTGTAGTTGCAGATCAGACCTGCACAACGATCTGGAGTAATTTTGGACCACTCCTCTTCACAAAACTGTTTCAGTGTAGCAATATTCTTGGGATGTCTGGTGTGAATCGCTCTCTTAAGGTCATGCCACAGCATTTCAATCGGGTTGAGGTCAGGACTCTGACTGGGCCACTCCAGAAGGCGTATTCTGTGCTGTTGCAGCCATTGTTTTGTTGAATTACTTGTATGCTTTGGGTCATTGTCCTGTTGCATCACCCATCCTCTGCGGAGCTTCAGTTGGCGGACAGATGGTCGTATGTTTTCCTGCAAAATGTCTTGATAAACTCTGGAATTCATTTTCCCATCAATGACAACAATCCATCCAGGCCCTGAGGCAGCAAAGCAGCCCCAAACCATGATGCTCCCTCCGCCATGTTTTACAGTGGGGATGAGGTTTTGATGTTGGTGTGCGGTGCCTTTTTTTCTCCACACATATTGTTGTGTGTTCTTCCCAAACAACTCAATCTTGGTGTCATCTGTCCACAGTATATTTTGCCAGTAGTGCTGTGGAACATCCAGGTGCTCTTTTGCAAACTTCAAACGTGCTGCAATATTCTTTTTGGACAGCAATGGCTTCCTCCGTGGTGTCCTCCCATGTACTCCATTCTTGTTTAGTGTTTTCCTTATTGTAGATGTGTCAACAAAAATGTTAGCATGTGCCAGAGATTTCTGTAGGTCTTTAGCTGACACTCTGGGATTCTTCTTTACCTCATGCAGCATTCTGCGCTGTGCTCCTGTAGTCATTTTTACAGGACGACCACGCCTAGGGAGAGTAGCAACAGTGCTAAACTTTCTCCATTTGTAGACCATCTGTCTTACCGTGGACACATGAACATCAAGGCTTTTGGAGATACTTTTGTAACCCTTTCCAGCTTCATGCAAGTCAACAATTCTTGATCGTAGGTCTTCTGAGGGCTCTTTTCTGCAAGGCATGGTTCACATCAGACAGTGCTTCTTGAAACCAGTAAACTCAAAACAGGTGTGTGTTTTTTAAGGGCAGGACAGCTGTCAGCAACACATCCAATATCATCACACTGATTGGAGTCAAGGTTGGCTCACTCCTGGCTCCAATTAGCTCTGGGAGAAGTCATTAAGGTAGGACCTCACATACTTTTTCCTCCCTGCACTGTGAATGTTTACATGTTATGTGCAATTAAACCATGGCAACATCTAATGTTTGTGTAGTATTATGTTCAGCAGACTGTGTTCTTCTATTGTTGTGACTTAGATGACGTTCAGAGCACATTTTATGCCCAATTCATGCAAAACTCCACGTAATCCCAAGGGGTTCACATACTTTTTCTTGCAACTGTAAGTACCTGAAATAAATAAATATTGTGGAACTCTAGGCAAAATAGTTTTTTTTACAATTTGGATAGAGTGTGGAGTGGTGAGAATATCTGCCTGTTTTTTTTTATAGCTGTGTCTCTGTTGGGGATAGTTCTCAACATTTTCTGTCCTGGTAACAGGAAATGATTCGAAACAGCTTATTCAGGAATGCAAGCACCAATAAAAACCTGACAGAGCTAACTGTGTCCCCACTGGGGAGATACTTCTGGCTTCCAGTCCTGGTGACACAACAATCTTTACAGTGTCAACACAGACAGCGCAGAATTATAACAAATGTTCTTTTGTCAAAGCTTAACAATATTTTGTCTGGAGTTCTAAAGCTCTGAAATTCTAATTTCTAATCCTATGTTCCTGCCACTGGGCAAGTCCATTAATGACAATTACAGGCAGATCTATGGAAAAGAATGTATCCGCAATTTATAATAATTAATATGTAACTACCAAAAATGCTGATGTGTAAAGTATAGATATTATTGCACATATACAGTATGACACATGACTTATATGTGACTTCTGAAAACCAATCAGGAGTTTCTGGTGTGTCTTGGTAACGTTTTTTAAAGCCACGGTAAGCATGTTCTATGCTGATAAAGTGGCTGCTCACATGCTCACGGATAGCCATGAATATCTTACATCTGTCAAGAACAGGACTCTCCAGATTTTCTTAACATTGGGCGAGTTTACTGTCCGTCAGATTTTAAGGGGGCTGGACTGTGGCCAATTGGAGTAAAAAAATGTCCTGGCATCAATGGGAACAAACAATGCCCAATTATGGTGTCAGCGTGTCCCATCGTTGATGTGATTGGGAGGAATTGTGCCCCTTCATTGGTGTCAGAGGGAGAAACAGTGCCCCACTGATGGTGTCGTTGACAGCAATTATGCCCTATTGTTGGTGTCAGTGGCTGGAATAGTGCTCTAAGGGCTCGTTCACACTTGACTTTATTTCTAACGCTTGCCAAACTCCCCTATAGCATTTGACAGGCATTAGACAGGCGCTTGGGAAGCGTGTTTAGTGCTCCTCAAACGCTCCCCAAACGCTCCCCAAACGCCCTATGCATGGTTTCGAGGCTTTTGATAGGCGTTTGCCAAGCGTTAAAACCGCACCACAAACACCTATAATGAAGTTAAATGGTATTAACCAGGGGCGGACTGACCATTTGGAAACTCCCGGGGTCAGTAGGGGGCCCCATGAGATGCCCCTGTTACCTTTTTCATATGCTTTTTTGAAGTTGGACAAGGACACAGGGGCCCCATGATCCCCTATTGCCCGGGGGCCCCATGAGTTGTCAGTCCGCCCCTGCTTCATACTAATCTGTTGCGGGTTTGGGTTGTCTTTATAAATCCTACTTGCTGCATTTTTGGTGCGAGTTTGGTGCTGTAAAAAAAAACAAAACCGCACTTCCCCATTAAAATCAATGGAAACGAAAAAAATAAAAAAACGCACCCTTGTTGCTTTTTTGGTATTTTTAGCCACATGTCCTATATAAAACGCAGCACAAATGTGGTAAAACTTGGCAAAAACGCATATATAGATATGTAAAAAGTGTCAAAGTAGTGTAAAAGTAGCCTAATTCAGGCTGAAATATAAATATAGACTTTTTTTTCAGTTTTGTGATATATATTGCTATTTACTTTGAAGGGATTTTTGTTTTTCTTCCTCCTTTTTCTGTCTACTTATCCTTTCTTCCATTCATCAGATGTCACTTTCGTGCTGGATGACGGAAGTATAAAGGCCCATAAGCCTCTGCTGATCTCCGGCTGTGACTGGATGGCAGCCATGTTTGGAGGCCCCTTTTTGGAGAGTAGCACAGCTGAGGTGAGTTTTTGTAAAACTGTGGATTATATTTATGCCAAGAGGCAGCTGATTTAATTTGGTAGATCTTTGATTTATGTCTGGTAAAGGTTGTGTCAGAGCTGGAGAACGGAATGAGGGTGGAGTGTAGGGTTACTACAGTTCATGAAGGAGGTTGATGATCTGCATCCTGCCTATTTATTACAGGTATTTATATAGCACCAACAATTAACCCAGCGCTGTCATAACAGTGGGACTCCTCCGCTGTCAGAATACACTGATCAGTACTGCAGCCGATTGGCTGCAGCCCGCTGATGGAGAAAGATGTTCCAACACTCCTTTTGGACAGAATTTGATTGTTAGATCAACTCCTGTCAAGCGGGAATGGCCATAGAGAGATCGAAATTCGGCTGGTCCCTGTTGAACTGTCTGAATTTCAATCCATCTATGGCCAGCTTTAGGCCCAGGCTTTCATGCAAAGCTTTACCTTTTATGTAAGTTCAGAACCAGTATAACAACGCTTGGTGCTCAGCTTTCCCCAGTCATTCAACTGCCAAATGCCAGAGCTTCTCCCTATCCAGAGAGGATCTGACGTGCCAGTTAATGTCATGGGGAAGACTCTGTGACAAGAGGGCGCAGAACTAAACATGGGGTGCAATGCAGCAGAGACCATTTATACATCCTGGACCAGGGATGCCGGGTCTTCCTCAAGCCAAAAGGAACTGATCTGAAGTGCAGGTAATTATTTTAAATTATGCACTTTAGTGAACATGACAGGTTTACTTTAGGACTATGCTAACTGTCTTGATGGGCTCATCAATTAAAGTGAGTGAGTGAAGGGCTTTCTTTTTTGGAGAAAATGCTGCCCCAGGCTCTTTTCAGTGCTTGACTTGTAACCAAAATCTGATGAGAGGAGGGATCAGCCAACCTGATCTCTGATGTTGCATTCATAGAAGGTGCTCAGAGCAGTATTTTCGTATTTTCTCCAGAATAAGATAACAATTTATGCTCTTCTGTCTTTTTTGATCGATCTCAGCAAGACTAGTAATATGCCTTTAAAGGAGAAGTATAGCCAAATATATTTTGTCTATACTTCTCCTGGGGATCACAGGAGTGCTAAAGCCCGTTGTCAGTGGTCATCACTCAGCCAGTTCAGGCTCAGGAAAGATCCTGATTTTACAGTTAGGATCCACCCAAATGCCTGGTTCAGCAGCTGGATCAGCCTTTCAGCGAGTTGCTGGGAGACTGAGCCATCTGCTCTTGCCCCCTGCACAGCCTGATGTTCCATTGAGAGCTGGAGGGGCAGAGCAGAGAGCCAGTGAATGGCAGTCACAGTGAATGCTGAAAACTGAGTGATCAGAGGTCTTTGATTGCTCTGTTCTCAGTCTTAGAAGTGTTAGGGGACAGATGCAGCACCAGACTGATGCTGCATCCATCGCTAAGAACCGCAAATGTGAAAAAATGCAGCTAAACGCTAATACAAAATGCTAAAAAACACTGAAGAACTCACATTTTTAACATGGCTTTACACAGCTAATATTACCAGCCTTATTAAATACTCAGTGTGCATGGAGCCTTAATATTTATTTTTTTTAAACCCATACTTCTCTTTTAAAGTTTTCTAAATTCAAGAACAAATATTGAATGTGTTGAAGTTTAACAGTCTTTAGATGTGGTAGCTGTATTAGTTTTCTTTCTTTTAGTTTTTTTTTACTTTATTTTCACACTCTGCTAGTAACACACTTCTTGTCCCAGGATGACAACATGCACTCACATGCACTCACTGTACTGTATCAATTGAGGAGCAGTGTTGCTACCATAGAACAGGACTACAAACACCTCCTTCTCTCATCTCCTCCATAACATAGAGGGAAGGGTTCTTTAGTGTTTAGAGATAGCTGGGAACAACATAAGGGATAAGAATGCAGCACAGGCAGCGAGCACAGAGAGCTATCAGCTGATAAGACGGCAAAATCAACTGTCGTTTTTGCACTTATTGAACAAATAAAATTCCCTCTTACCCCCAGTTCACATATATGCAGCCGTGTGGTCTGCATTTTGCATGGGCACGAGAGCCCATTCATTTGCCCCGTGACACGCAGAGAAGAAATCCCTGCACTTCTTTGGAAATAACAGCACGCACGGGGACCTCGGTTCCCAGTACGGTTGCGTTTTCCAGTGCAGGCGGCGTGCCATTAAAACTAATGGCACCCGCCCGCGGGTCCGCTTTTTTCTGTGCTTGTGGTGCAGCTGCACGGATTTTCATGCGGATCCACAGCGGCACCACCCGCACAGATGTGAACCTAGGGTTAGATTGTAAGCTCCAAGGAGCGGGGCCCTCCTAACCCTCTTGTATTGAACTGTATTGTTGCTGTATTGTCTCACGTTATATTGTAAAGCGCTGAGCAAACTGTTGGCGCTATATAAATCCTGTATAATAATAATAATATAACAAAACACAAACGGTAACATGACAAATTTAATTGTTTAAGGGTTTAAATATCTTTAATGTAGCATTTGAGTATAGACTTACTTTAAGTGGGCCTTTACTGTATCTATACATTATAAACTGTACACTTTCTAAAAATATACTGTATATGGCTTCTGCGTAGCCTGTTTCTTGTTCTTTCATTAAACAAGGTTGTTGTGCATCTGCAGGTGGTGCTCCCCTATACCTCTAAGGCCAGTATGCGTGCAGTGCTTGAGTATCTCTACACTGGGCAGTTCACTGCAGGATCTGATCTTGACCCACTGGACCTCATCATACTGGCAAACAGACTTTGCCTGCCCCATTTAGTGGCTCTGACAGGTAAATATTGTGCTTATCATGAGTAATGTTGAAGGCCTTGGGTAGTCTACTGCAGCTTGTTTGTGTTTGTGCATGCGCGGTAATGCACGTTATGTTGCATGAAGGCAGCTGATTCATGCTAACACACCAAAATGGACCAAAAATTGGGCAAGCACCAATTTTCCAATTGTAAATGTAATCAGTTCAGTTTATTAACTGTGAACACTTCTGTATAAGTAACTTCAGGCTACTTGGGAGGGGAATAAATGTGTTCAAATAAATCTCTTGGCTCTGTGCCAGGCTGCAGAAGGCCACCAGTTAAAACCTGCTTTTAAAATCAAAATAAATTCAGAGGTCTCTGATTTTCATCCAATAACTTTGAAAAGGTCTGAATCATGGATCACATGGTAAGCACATGACACTATTTTTTGGTTCTTCCACACCGGTAATAATGTATGATATGGTTATGATGTCAGCATTACCAAGTATTAATCTCTAGACCTAGCAAAAGGCAGATAACAGCCACCCTGATAGACTATTTTACTTTGGCCCATGGGCTGAATGAAAAACTAAACGGATTCTTCCTTCCATTCTAAAGCTGGCCATTGGTAATTGGCCAACTGGAAATTTGACCAGTTCAGCAGGGACTGGCCAAACTTAGATTGGTGTGTGTGGCTGTCCCTGCTCAACGGGTTGGTCTATCAGTATACAATCTCCTGGAAGAGGAATTCCTCCATCCACATCCTTTGTGTGGATGGAGGAATATGTACATTTTTTTTAGTAAAATCTAATTGTGTATGCCCAGCTTTACAGTGTAGATGGATACGGGGTTATTGAATTCTGACAGCCATCACCACAGGCTGTCACAATATCTGAACAGTGGCTGCGCCTGATTGGATGCAGGCTCTATTTGGCTGACACCGCCCAGAATAAGAAACTCTTTCTGGTTTTTGTTGTCTATTTCCTTGCTGGGAAGATTTACGCTCTCTGTTTGTGCTTATTATCATAGTTATAGTATCAAAAATTGTACAGTTGTTACAAGAACAAGAAATAAGCAGAAATCCTCTGATGGGACATACCGGTGACAACTAAGCGAGGAATTTAACTTACTTTGTGGAGGTTTCTGCATACTTCTTGTTGTGCCTCTGGGGCAGCCAGTGGGATACAGCAACAAGAACCTGACAGGTGTTTTAACCCTTCTCTTTTCTATAAAAAAATGCTTTGACTTGAGATAGGTCTTATTCAAGCGGGTACTGGTCCCCGTACTGCGTGCAGGAGGAATGTATTCTGGCATCAGTAGCTGTGTGCAGGCAACCGGCTGCATGGACACAGCCACATATCAAATTTTGACAGCCTGGCAGCAATGAGTGCACAACCACAAACACACAATTTGATTTACCAAAGGCAAATAGACTGTGCACTTTGCAAGTGAAGCTTCACTCTCCAAAAATACCCAATCACATACAGGGCTGCTGTTAGAAACCACGGGGCCCCATACAGCCAACCTGACTACCCTTCCTCCCCAAAAAATACATAGTTTACTATGCTTCAGTTATGAACAAAGTGAGTGATCTGTACCAATCACTCATTGCGTTCATTCAGGGAAGGAAGTGGATGGTAAATGGGACATATTTACCAGACGCTTCCCCCACTCTCCATCCTGAACGTTCATATTGTGTGATTGCAGCTGCCGGTGGGAATGAGAGGAGAGAAGCCAGCAGCACTTTGGGGGTGGGGGCACACAGGAGAGCCTGGGCAGCTGGGAGAAACATACGGTTCACAGGAAGGGTGATGGGTGCAGCAGGGTAAATTACTGGAACCGATCCCCTGTAGGGTTTTCTCTGCAGCAGCTGAAAGCCAGTGGGAGGGAGAGAAGAAGAAGCCAGCTTTCAGCTGCTGCAGAAAGATCCATACAGGGGATCAGTTCTAGTAACTGGCCCCCCACCGTGCCAATCACCCTCTCTGTCCACATCAAATTTACCCAGCTGCCTGGTCCCCCCTCCTGGCCTGGGCCCCGTAGAGCAGGACTGCTGGTACCTTCTTATCCACAGTCCTGATCACATATAAGGAAAATTTAAAAAAAACTGCATTTTTGCTTGCACATGATTGGATGAGAGAAATAAGCAAAGCTTCCCCTCATTTACTAAGCTCTGGAGCAACTGCACTAGCAAAGTGCCCAGTCTATTTGCCTTTAGTAAATCAATCTCCAGCCCCAACCCTTTACACCTTAACAGCTAATTTATTGTTGTCAGTGTTGGAGTTTTCTGGTCTGATCTGTATGTTTGTTCTGTAACAGAGAAACACACAGTGTCGGTGATGATGGACGCATCTCTGAATAACAAGGACATAGATGGAGACGCTCTTATGTTACTGGAGGCTGCCCAGGTAAATGGTGTGACTATACAGCTGACTCCCTGATTACATAGTTAGTCTGGCTGAAAAAAGACAAAAGTCTATCCAGTTCAACCATAACTTCTTCCACTCTGCTCAGATTTTATCTATCAGAATAATGTACTCTGCCCTCCTCCTCACCCACTTACCATCTCATTCTTCTAGTTCCATGGAGCTCAGCAGCTGGCAGCCTGGTGTTTACATCACATCTCTACAAACTACAACCGTGTCTGCAGAAAATTCCCCAGAGAAATTAAGCTCGTCTCCCCAGGTGAGTCATTTGGGACATCTAACCTGGTAAACATCTTACCAATATATTACCTGTAAACCTAAAGAACACCTGTCCCTCAGCAATAGACGGGAAGGATTTATGTATTGGCTGGTAATGCTGATGGTGTATTGTACACTGTGTTTGCCCTTTTGTTTTGTTCTTCTTTATTCAAAGCTCAATAAAACAGAAAAAAAAACTAGTCGGCACAGACAGCTTAATTAAATTGATTCTAACATTTACATAGGTTAAAAAAAACAGTTCTTTTTGTTGCACAGATTTGCAGTTACTGCATCACGACACATCTGCATAGTGTGCTCCCTAAGTTTAAACTGAGCGCCCCACCTAGGACATATAGGGGTTTATGTACTAAAACTGGAGAGTACAAAAACAGGCTTACTTCTGCATAGAAACCAATCAGCTTCTAGGTTTTAAGCAGGCCATACTTGGGTCGAATTCCGAATGATTTTTCAATCGAAAATCTAAAAAATCGTTTGTTCTGTAATCTGATGATTTTGAAAATTGCCCCACTAACCGAGCGAAAAATGGCCGATTTTTCTTAGGTCCGATTTTCCAATAAGAAATCGTTCGAAAATCAACCCATGTATGGCCGGCCTTATTGCCAAAGTTTAAATGAACAAGCTGAGGTTAGATGCTGATTGACTACCATGCACAGCTGCACCAGATTCTGAGTGAACCATTTTTTGTAAATCTACCTCATGCTGTATACATAGCATTGAATATATTAAGAGCAGACTGACTCCTGGTTCACATATATGCGGCCATGCGGGCCGCGTTTTGCGCGGGCACAAGAGCCCATTTATTTGAATGGACTCCCATGCCCCGGGACACGCAAGGAAGAAGTCCCTGCACTTCTTTGGAAACCGCAGCCCGTACGGGAACTTTTTGTGCCTGTTATCAAGACAGGATTATCAAAAATGTCTATAAGAGAGTGCAGTGTAAGAGCTTTCATTCACCACCTCAGCACATCATAGTAAGGAATACCCATCTCTTCAACTATTAACCTCCCTGGAGGTATTCCTGAGTGTAGCTCAGGGTTAACTTTCAGTACCAGCTACACTCGGGATTACTCTGCAGCGTTGCTCTGGGATCCCTTGAGCACTTACCTTGTCCTGCGGTCCTGTGCTGTCCCCCCTGCAGCGTCCCCGGCCATGTCATCTGGCTGATGCCAGCATCCGTTTTCCAGGTTCCGTTCCCTGCGAGCGTCAGGACATACGGGATGGGACGGGACGGAATCGGCGGGAATTTCAAAAATGTAAAAATTTGTCTTTCACTCAATACACTAAAATCTGATAGTATTATATTACTGTATCAAACCATTTCACATACATTTTGTCCCTAGTGCTTTGTCCTGTGCCCTGCCTGCATTTTTACCGTTCTTTCTGAGAAACGTCCATGGCGTCCAAAAAGCATCCCTTTAGGTCAAAATTGGTTTTAGATCAGCTAGAGAACAGCGATAGTAAATTAGAACCACTTGCAGAATTGAGTGATAATGATTCGCGGGGGGAAATTCGTCATCAGACACTGAAAACGATTTTGCGACTGAGCTCAGTAATGTGCGAACTTGGCGCTATATTTCAAATTTCAGTGTTTTTGGTTTAATTACATTATTGAATTAAATTTATTATTATATTATTATTTTTGATAATTATTTATTATATTATAATTTATGATTTCATGTTTCAAATTTTATCATACCCGGGATGTTTACTAGACTCTTGTTCAGACAGATTTCAGGGAGTTATTCCTAAGAATTACAGGCCTACAATAAAAAAACAACATATTTCCATTGGAAACAATGTACCGCTTTGAGCACAGAAATACTGACATAATCCGGCCGCTAGGGAGGTTAAGGCTCCATGCACACTGGGCATTTTAATAACGCTGGTAACGTTAGCTGTGTAAAGTCACGTTACAAATTTGAGTTTTTCAGTGTTTTTTAGCGTTTTTACATTAGCATTTCGCTGTTTTGCCGCATTTTTTCATGTGTTTTTTTCCAAAAAAATAAATAAAAATTTAGGGATCAAAAAAACGCCCAAAAAAAGTTTTGCCTGCGATTTACCGCATTTTTCAGCGTTAGAGCGTTTTTACAGCTTTTTACATATTGCCCAATGTTCTTTGGTTGCTATCTATCTGTCTATGGGAAAGTTTGTGCAGTTTGTGCTGGTTGTGCTGTAGGCTTGTTTTTACTGTCTGTGGGTAAATTTATTTCTACATCTTGTCAGTAGAACTAGTTAAGTTCAGGTGCATTAGATCCAGAGGCATTTGCCTCTCCTGTTTCCTGCCCTGTTTACCCCAGGAGAACACAGGCTACCTCTCTCGCAATGTGACATGGCAAAAAAAAAAAATCAAATGGAGTGATAGAAAGGAAACATGAAATGCATAAAAGGATATACTGTTTATATATAATCTGTATTGTATGTATGCTGCATTATTATATTTATTTTTTCTTCTTCAGAGAATCAGCAGATTCTGGAGGCTCAGCGGTGGCCCCCCGTATGGTACCTTAAGGAGGAAGATCACTTTCAGAGAGCTCAGAGAGAACGTGAGAAGGAGACAGCTCTGCACCAGAAGAGGCAGCCCAAGAGACGCTGGTTGTTTTGGAACAGCTCCAGTACAGGATCCCCAGCATCCTCTACTACTTCCTCCTCCGCGGTGGGTTAGGGCCTGTTACCGCGGCTCCATTATCTCCCTCTGGCAGCTATGAGTGCAAGCTAAGATGAGAGCGTGTATACCCTATGTCTAATTCTGAGTGATTGTGAACAATTGTTTCTCCTATCAAATACATAAGGACATTTATATAATACATATCTGGATTTAGCTAAAATAAGTCCTTATCTGTAAATAGGATGCCTGAGCAATGCAACCACAGCTAGGTTATCAGGAATGTTCTCCTTCTGATACATTTACATTATCTATATTACAACGTCACTTTTCCAAGATTAACTCAACTTGCACAGTATCATCACTTGTCCATAGACCGAAGTGGAAAAGGCAAGTCTCAATTAAACACATCTGATAAAAGCTGATCGTCCAACTGCTCCAGAAACATATTGTGGTTACAGATGACAGACAAAAAGCCTTAATTGCAGTTTAGCAGTATAAATCCTTATAGTATGATTCAAAATGTGATGAAGCTTAGGTTTTGGGGTGCCATTCTCCTTCATCAGATGTTCACCACTATACATTTTATCTTTTCAGCCCACAAACTATAGTGTTGAGTTATAATTCTATGGCAGTTAACTTGGTAAGATAACATTTTTCAGCATGACCAGTTTCACCTTATTCTTTTTTCTTTCACTTTATTCCCCTATGTAATTACAGAGATTTGTAGACCAAACGTTTCCGTTAGCTACTTTTTAAAAAATGTATAGTAGTGAGAGGGTCCTTTCAAATTGATTTGACTGGCAGATGCAGGTCACCTATCCAAATTGCAGCACGTGGGATTGTTTTTCAGCACACTGAAAAGCAGGACATCTTTGGGGTGAAGCTTGTTGAAAACATTTTGATGGAAAAGTGTGGTAGAATGATGCCAATGCATCAGAGGGAGCAGGGGTCAGCTGATGTAGGTAAAACTTCTAACTGAAAGCATTGTTACCTGAAACTCATATGGGGTTATCACTCAGTTATGGATATTTTTCCTTAAAAGGTCACCCCAAGAATGGTCAGCTGATTCGGACATCCTGAAATGGAACGTACTTGATATAGAGCCATCAGCCATCATTATAGAGGTTGATGATAAATGTCAGTCAATTAATTGCCCACACTACAGATCTTTTAAATAAAACCACACTTCGACCTATGATTATGGCTTAGCTTCCCATGTGGATGGTTGGTCACAACAGTTCTTTGTGCTAGCAAGTTGGTGCAGTCATAGGGTAGCGAAATTTGCATTCTAAAATAAGTCCCATGACATGTAATATGATTTATATATCACAGTTAAAGTTTTTATAATGGTGATCAAAGCCAAATATGCATGCAGCTTTCTTACTTCTGGCGATGGCTGTTGATATTTGATGTTTAATCCAAATATGAACAAGAGACTTATTGGTGTCATTTAAATCCATACTCTTATAAAAAAAGAAGGATCCAGACACCTGATCAATATTACTTTTCTTTTACAGCATTGATATTTGTATCTGAAGCTTAATTAAGACAACTCAGCTATGTTGAACGACAAAATAACAATACGAGGGCGCAAAGACCCAGTGCATTATGAACGTTTTTTAAAAAATGAGAAGTGCATAAAAACATACTAACAAAAGCCAAATGAATAAAGTCGAAAAATATAGCAGAACCCAAGTGACAATAAGGCAAAGATGTGGAAGTTTTTCATAAAGACCACCATAGCACCACTCAGACGCACATAATGATGCCTTTCGAGGAGCAAGCTCTCTTTCTCAGAGCATAGTCTATGCATGACAGTTTTAATAAAGGGAAAGTAAAGGTGTTATTTGCAGCAATGAATGTGATTTTTGTTTTCGGTGCCCAAACTGCAGCTGGAAAATGAAGTCCTGAATATGTTGATATGATACTAGTGGTTAGGTGTAAGGCTTGTCATTTACAGGGGCCTAGCCTGTGGCTTGTCCCAACCTGTCCTTTCTGTCACAAGGTGGCCCTTGTTTGGATTAAAGAGCCTTTTGGGACTTTCCCTTCATCAACAGCCACAGATTTCCATCCCTTCAGTAATACTAATACAGGGTTTCATGCACTCCTATCACTATAGGTGCATATCTATGTATATACATGTACAGCAAAATGTGTGTACAGAATAGTAAATGAAAAGTGTGGATGTGGATGGTACATACTGGCAGTGTTTCTTGACTTGTAAAGAATGCCTAGGTTGCATCCATGGATAGACAGAAATTAAGATATTATTTTAGTTTCTTTTACAGCAACATACAATACTCTGCAGAGCTTTCCAAAGTACCGGTCACAGTAGTCCTAGCCCTAGAGGATCTTATTTGTGCCCTTACACGTTGCCTTCCTGCATACCCACACAGTAGGGTAATTTGGGTGAAAGTGGAATGTATTCTGCTTGTATATTTTGGATGTTGTGATTAAACTGGAGAAAACACGCACACAGTTTTGATAAATGTACCCATTCCATGCAGATATTTTCCATATTGGAAATGATCCTAGGACCCTAGGACAGCAAGAGATGAGTGCCACCAGGTAACCAACATGGTGTTCTTATAATAACAGAAATTTTCATCCAATGGATCTCCATTGTTCCAAGATTCTAGATATAATTCTGTAACATGGCACATTGTTCATGTGTGATGAATGCACAGTGATCACTTGTTTCTTATTGGCATTATCTCCTTTTTATTGGTGATCACATAATTGTTACACATTCATAACATCCCAAGGACTGGCCATGATTTGGTAGCAAGCACAAGAATAGCTACACATCATGCAATTTTTTTTCATCAACAGGTAAATGCAATTTAATTTCAAACTTAAAGGACCTAGTTTCTAAATTTGACACTGGGTGACTCCCAACTTAACATGACAACCAAATTTAGGAAAGAGCTGTATTTTCAGTAGCATCCCAGACATCATCTGTATGGTGTCTGCTGTTTTAATATGTCTGTATGCTGTGATGGCCTTCAAACATTTACTGTCAGGTTAATTGACTCCTACCCAAAACTGTTCCTAATATATACATACTGTATGTGTGTATGGGTGTGATAGGACATGATTTAAGAAAATCTTACAAGCACAGTAAGTGGTTTCAGAAAAAGACTTTATATACAAAGGCAAGTCAAAACTTTGTCTCATTCACATTTAATATCTCCCCCATTGCTATGTGCTTGCTGAGGCTGTAGATTCAAAGCCTGGACTGAGTGATTCTTCTTCCAAATACTTTTCATCTGAAGAGATTATACTGAGGTATCTAAGGATGTTTGAGATTCTCTGTGGCAACACCAGGGGGTTTAATATTTATATAGTGCTTAAATCACTTGGTTGGTTGCTTGCAGTGCTCAGCTACAATGACATGATTGCATGATGTGGTAGATACAAGCATTGAAAGTTCTCACCAAAGATGTTTCATAAATGTGCAATTCTTGTACTTGCGATCATTTCCCCATTCCAGCATCACAGATTTACTCAGTGGATATACACCAGCAAATGACTAACAAAGTAAATATTTGTTCAGTGTAGTGCAATTTGTGCCATATAATATGACATAATTATGTTAATGGCGTCTTTATGAAAGGCCTTATTGCATTCCTGGGATTCCAGTCAAACTATTACTTACATGATGCAGGAATAAACCGTTTCTTGATGGTAGGACTTGCTGAGGTTGCCCTCACGTGGTTTAATCCAGCACTGATAACACAGTGGGTGGACACTGGTAGACTGAAGCACCATTTAGCGTCTCTCAAGCTCTGCCCAGAGAAGTCTCAGGCTCTGCCCAATCTTATATTGGGTCTTACTTCTTATGCTGCATTCTAAATAAATAACAGAAAATCCAGTGGAAAGTATGGAATGGACTATAGGTATTGGGAAGTCAATAGCATGTCTAGTGAAGCATTGAGCTGCATTCAGGGCTGGACAGAGGGCAGAGTCGGGACAAGGGGTGGGCAGAAGGGTGGCTGCCCTGGGTGCAATGGTTTTCTGTAGAGATGGGAGTGCCTTTCTTCTGTTAGAAGGTACAGGAGTAGTGACTTTGACAAGCGAATGACTGCTGGGCATAGGATCCCCTAAGCGTGCACATCATGAACCCAGGGCGCAGCTTGGTATATTTGCCCTGGGTGCCGAATGACCTTGTCCCAGCACTCACAGTGGGGAATTTGGCCTGGGCTGCATTTGCTACTCAAAAGCAGATTTACTTTGAAGCAGCTGATCTCTGTGCTTAGTACATATTGGCTGCCTAAGGCTTCATGTACACGAGCCTACTGGCCGCCACTGGGAAACAAAAATCGCAGCAAAAATGCGGTACCACGGTTTGCGCGGTTTGGCTCATTTTGGTTGGTGGTCAAACCTTTCCTATCCTTTCGCAATCAGGAGAGGGAGGTGTAACCTCATCTAAACGCGGCAGCTCTTAAACTCTGCTAAAAGCCTTTGTGTACATGGACACATTTTATGGAGTTGAGATTAGGAGCTGTGGCAAACAAATGCCAAACGCTCCTAAACGCGAGTTTAGCAGCTGCTGGTGTACATGAAGCCTAAAGCTGTCAATGAATACATCCAGATATCTCATTGCAGAATGGGAAGTGTGTTACTCAGGCATGGTTCAGCCTACTTGAATCCACCCGGAACAGAAATAACAGTTTGTAGTGGACTTACCCTTTAAGGATCTGTCTGCCCAGCATAGCTGAAAGGATATAGATGTATTATGTAACAGTGCAACAGAAATACATATACAGACAATGCAGTCTGCTTACTTCTTTGTTTTAGTCTTACAGGTCAGGTCCGCTCAGTATGTACCGATCTGGTGTATGAAACTCTGGGAATGTACATACCTCGAGTACAGTTAAGCTGTATGTGTGAGTGTGTTTGTTATAGTTTCTTTGCCTCCCTTGGAGTCAATGGCTGCTGTATCCGGGAGGGCTGCATCTATATAAATAAATATATATATAAAGGATATTGTATATTTTGGGTTACTTGGACTGATATTTCTGTTTACAGAAAGGCAATGTTTCCTTTTTTTTTAAATAAAGTTACAAACAACATCAGTTTATTTTCATTATTATTATATTTGTGAGTTGCATCTATGATGTACTGGTTATGGAGCTGAAATCTGAAGACCTGAGAAAAACTAAAGTGGTTGTAAACCCTTACCTATATCCAGTGAAGTGAATGGCCTCAGGTGATACACAGAGGTGAAGCAAATCCTCCTACATAAGCTGTACCTGTTTATCTGCAGTCCTGTACATCCTTTTAAGAGCGCTGAGAGGTGATTGGAGGGAAGGGATGCCCCCCACTTCACATCACACAGAAAACTGGAACCAAGCTGAGGCTGTCAAATACAGGCTGTGTGATCAGAGGAGGAAAAAGTGTTTCTAATGGGTTTTTTTTCATATCTATACACAAATGGGTTGCTTTTCATTTCTATTTTAAGACTCCATGCACACTGGCTTCAAAAAATGCAGCTCCTAGAGGAGTTTAGCGCTTTGCCTGTAGAAGCAGCTAATGCTATCCTATAAATAAAAACCACAAATAATAGTACAAACCCTTAAACACAATAATTAATTAATTGAATTATTCCACCACCGTGAATGTGCACAAATAATATGTCATTAATTAAAGGGATAAATAAACCCTCATAAAGTCCATTCACAAAAGTCCATATATATTCCAATATGATCCTCAATAAATGAAGTTATGATATCTTCCTTCACCAATGTGACATCCAGTGATTTAACACCCCATCAAAATACTCACTCACCAGATACTAGTGAAAAACCAGCATATCTGTATATAACCAGCACTCCACCACTGAGTTCCAGCTTATGGATATCCATAATACTCCACAGTAACCATGTAGATAAAAAAGACATTTGCCATAGTGCAAATAACGTTTTCAAATTTACAATAAATTCCCCCCTTAAAACTGCACTCACAATGAATGGTAATAAAAAAAGCATTTGTTACACAAGAGCACAGAGCGCTCAATCCAGCGTCTCACCAGCCTGCCTGCAACCAAGATGGTGTTCTTGCGATCACGTGGTCCGGAGCCCAGAATTGGCGTGCGTGGTGACATCACTGGATAGCCACGCTCTAACTCGTTTCGTCATACAACTTCTTCCGAGGGAGTGGCTAGCAATGTGAGGAGCGTGCTCTTAAGGAGCCACCTCTTTTTCGATTGGCCAAATTATAGAAACACCTGGGGCGTGAGTTAATGGTCTAAATGGCATTACTAATTGTAGAGACATCTGAAACAAGGCTATCAACTGCAATAACAATTAGAACACCTCACCATAACATCACAACAGCACCATCTTGTGTACAGATCACATATGACAATTCCACTAATAAATATATCCAGAAATACATCATAATAATATAAATTCCATCAAAATAATAAACGAATGAAAGGTGTCCACCTGTGTAAAGTCAAGAATACAGGCACACTGTGTACGTTTCCAAATTCCAACACAGCAACATACTGTATATAATACAGTATATACCTGCATATTCCAGTATCTTCGCTACATAACTGACCCACTAATGGGCACATAGGCCAACACAATTTCTCACCCATTTCCTTTCCATACTATCTTAGGAAAGCTGTTGGGTGGGGTGTGACCCTATCAGCAAAGAGGGCTGTAAGCTGTGTATGGGGTAGGTGTAATGGAGGTACATAGGGTACAGAAATAAGGGAGGCCAGCTGATATGTGAGCTACCAATACTCTGGCAAACTGCTGCAAGAACCTTGTTGCAAGTTACTTGAGACAGGAAGCAATCATAAAACAGCATGTAAACTCTGATATCCCACAGATGTCAAGAACGCAAGCCGATGACAGGAAGACCTTGTTTTGTAGAGGAGTAATGATGGAAGAGCTTATTTTGAGCAGCCCACAATGCCTCTGGCCACCACTAGATGGAGACTTCACCCAAAGTGGCTGGCCACACACATAGGTAAAAAAAAAACACGCAAATAAGAAAATACAAATAATTAAATAGAAAACCTCCGTATTCAGAATACTATTCCCACACTTGATCCAGAAGAAGGCAAAAACCTATATAAAGCATGATTCAATTTGATCAAGCAGGGGAAGAATAAATGACTAGGCTCTAACAAGCTCTAACAAGCAGGGCCCTCTGAATCCTCCAGTATTAATTTGTATTGTAATTGTACTGTCTGCCCTTATGTTGTAAAGTGCTGCATAAACTGTTGGCGTTATATAAATCCGGTATAATAATAATAATACCTCCTGATCTCACAGAAGACTATAAGATATTCCCTGGATCAGCAATTTTTGGTGTTATTACCTATCAATGTTAATATACAGTTATATTTTGTGTAATTAGGAATGCATGTTTTTTTAAAACAATCTACTGAGCTGCCTAGTGATGGTTTTTGGAATTCTGAAAGGAGTCTATTCCACATTTTCACAGCTCTTACTGTGAAGAAGCCTTTCCTCATGTGGAGGTTAAATCTTTTTTCTTTTAGGCAAAAAGAATGCCCCCTTGTCCTTTGAAATGACTTTAAAGTGAATAACTCAGCAAAAAGTTAATTACATGGACCACTTATGTATAAATACATGGTAATCATATTCCCCTTAAGTGGAAGTGAACCCTAATTTAAAAAAAATGGTCACCTGCAAGATAATTGCATAATGTGCTAGTATGCACTCCATACTAGCACATTATGACAGATGTACCTGTAAAATGAATTCCTCCAGTGGCACACTGTCACTACTGACAGGAATTCCATCTTCACTCAGTCTTCCTTCTGGGTCGGTGAGCAGGGAGAGGAGTGTGGAGTGTATGGCGGTGGGTAATATGTACAGGGAGAGGGGTGTATGGCAGTGGGTAGTATGTACAGGGAGAGGGGTGTATGGCAGTGGGTAGTATGTACAGGGAGAGGGGTGTATGGCGATGGGTAGTATGTACAGGGAGAGGGGTGTATGGCGGTGGGTAGTATGTACAGGGAGAGAGGTGTATGGCGATGGGTAGTATGTACAGGGAGAGGGGTGTATGGCGATGGGTATTATGTACAGGGAGAGGGGTGTATGGCGATGGGTAGTATGTACAGGGAGAGGAGTGTATGGCAATGGGTAGTATGTACAGGGAGAGGAGTGTATGGCGATGGGTAGTATGTACAGGGAGAGGGGTGTATGGCAATGGGTAGTATGTACAGGGAGAGAGGTGTATGGCGGTGGGTAGTATGTACAGGGAGAGAGGTGTATGGCGATGGGTAGTATGTACAGGGAGAGGGGTGTATGGCAATGGGTAGTATGTACAGGGAGAGGGGTGTATGGCGATGGGTAGTATGTACAGGGAGAGGGGTGTATGGCGGTGGGTAGTATGTACAGGGAGAGGGGTGTATGGCGGTGGGTAGTATGTACAGGGAGAGGGGTGTGGAGTGTATGGCGATGAATAGTATGTACAGGGAGAGGGGTGTATGGCGATGGGTAGTATGTACAGGGAGAGGGGTGTATGGCAATGGGTAGTATGTACAGGGAGAGGGGTGTATGGCGATGGGTAGTATGTACAGGGAGAGGAGTGTGGAGTGTATGGCGATGGGTAGTATGTACAGGGAGAGGGGTGTATGGCGAAGGGTAGTATGTACAGGGAGAGGAGTGTGGAGTGTATGGCGATGGGTAGTATGTACAGGGAGAGGGGTGTATGGCAATGGGTAGTATGTACAGGGAGAGGGGTGTATGGCGGTGGGTAGTATGTACAGGGAGAGGAGTGTGGAGTGTATGGCAGTGGGTAGTATGTACAGGGAGAGGAGTGTGGAGTGTATGGCAATGGGTAGTATGTACAGGGAGAGGGGTGTATGGCGGTAGGTAGTATGTACAGGGAGAGGAGTGCGGAATGTATGGCGGTGGGTAGTATGTACAGGCAGAGGGGTGTATGACGATGGGTAGTATGTACAGGGAGAGGAGTATGGAGTGTATGGCGGTGGGTAGTATGTACAGGGAGAGGGGTGTATGGCGGTGGGTAGTATGTACAGGGAGAGGAGTGCGGAATGTATGGCGGTGGGTAGTATGTACAGGCAGAGGGGTGTATGACGATGGGTAGTATGTACAGGGAGAGGAGTATGGAGTGTATGGCGGTGGGTAGCATGTACAGGGAGAGAAGTGCAGAGTGTATGGCGGTTGGTAGTATGTATAGGGAGAGGAATGCAGAGTGTATGGCGGTGGGTAGTATGTGCAGGATGGTGTCAGTAGGGCAGTAGATGGTGTCAGTAGATATAATTTTATGATTTTTTTTACAATTTAATGTTTATTATTTTTATAATTTTTTCAAAAAGCCTTTGGGTGGCCAGTGGATGGTGTGAGTAGAGCAATGGCGTAGGTGTCAGAATTGTGTCATTTTTATTACCGTATTTGCCGACGTATAAGACGACTGGGCGTATAAGACGACCCCCCTACTTTTCCTGCTAAAATGTAGTGTTTGGGCTATACTCGCCGTATAAGACTACCCCTCTTCCAGTGCACACCAGTGGGAGGAATAGTGCCCCATCATCGGTATCAGTGGGGGGAATAGTGCCCCATCATTGGTATCAGTGGGGGGAATAGTGTCCCATCATTAGTATC
Organism: Staurois parvus; assembly: GCF_062004578.1. NCBI lineage: Eukaryota > Metazoa > Chordata > Amphibia > Anura > Ranidae > Staurois > Staurois parvus. Next base: position 417,280 of record NW_028318506.1, on the reverse strand, counting down.
AGTGGGGGGAATGGTGCCCCATCATTGGTGTCAGTAGGAGGAATAGTGTCCCAACATTGGTGTCAGTGGGAGGAATGGTGTCCCATCATTGGTGTCAGTGGGGGGTGGAATAGTGCCCCATCGTTGGTGTCAGTGGGGGGTGGAATAGTGCCCCATCATTGGTGTCAGTGGGGGTGGAATAGTGCCCCATCGTTGGTGTCAGTGGGGGGTGGAATAGTGCCCCATCGTTGGTGTCAGTGGGGGGGGGAATAGTGCCCCATCGTTGGTGTCAGTGGGGGGGAGGAATAGTGCTCCATCGTTGGTGTCAGTGGGAGGAATAGTGCCCCATCATAGGTATCAGCGGGAGGAATAGTGCCCCATCATTGGTATCAGTGACACCAATGATGGGGCACTATTCCTCCCAATCACACTTGCTGACTCTGTTCTCGTATGGTGCTGCTGCAGCCAGCATATGTGGTTGCAGCAGCACCTCTACACTGACCACTTACCTGCTGGTCCTGCACTCGATTTTCACGCGGCCGCTCGGCTCCACCCTCTCGCCGGTGATTGGCCGCCTGTGTGCCTTTCCTGAGCTACAGTTCTGGCGGCCAATCGCTGGTGAGGAGGCGGAGCCGAGCAGCCGCGCGAACTCCAGTGGCCGAACTGAAGGCGCAGCCGCGCTTCCTGGACCGGATCGTCGTGGGACCGGAACCAGGTAAGAAATAGCCCCTGCCCACCCCTGTACTTAGTGTCCCTTCCGTTAGGGGAAGGGGGGGGGCGGCGGCGGCACCGCGCCGCCCCCCTAAAAAGTGTCATGTCATGTTATACCGGCGTATAAGACGACCCCCGACTTTTGAGACGATTTTTAAGGGGTAAAAAGTCGTCTTATACGCCGGCAAATACGGCGTAAGAATTTTTTACAATTTATTTTTGTATTATTTTTCACAATGATTTTGTGGGGGCAGTGGACAGTGTCAGTAGGGAGTGCACAGGGAGCACTAGTGTATGCTGGGCTATCATTAGAGTGGGATGAATAAACAGAACCTGTACCCCCTTCTATCAAGAGGAAAGAAGAATGGATGGAGGAAGGGAAGGAAGTAGAGGAAAGAGGGGAGGAAGTAACGGAAGGAGGGGAGGAAGGAAAGAAGAAAGGGGAGGGAGAGAATGGATGGAGGGAGGGAAGGAAGAAAGACGAGAGAGGGAAGGAAGAAAGGGGAGGAAGAGAAGGAAGGAAAAAAGGAGAGGGAAGGAAGGAAATGGATGGAGGAAGGAAGGAGGGGAGGAAGGAAGGAAGAAAAGGGAGATAATGGATGGAGGACGGAAGGAAATGAAAGGAGGGGAGGGAGGGAAGAATGAAGGTAGGGGATGGAGGAAGGGAGGGAATGGATGGAGGATGGAAGGAAGGGGAGGGAGGCAGAAGGAAGCAGAGGTACAGCGGAGGGACAATGACAAGCACCGACCTTCTTTTTTGTGAAGCATCTGTAAACCGCTGGAAGGAAAGAAGGAGAAGCAGCTTCCAGCTGCTTCACTAAAAGGGAGATCGGTGCTTGTCACTGTCCCTCCATTGCACTGATCATCTCCGACTTTGCTCCTGTGATACATGTCATCCATGGGTGCAGGCTGTGTGCAGTGAACCCCCCGCACCCATGGATGATATACCTCTGAACCTCCCACTGCCCAACGGCTCCATCTCCAGCAGCATGTAGCAAGACTGCCCACTGCCCGGGACCACAACTGCCCGGGACCACGACTCACTCAAAGGGGAGACTTCCTACTCCGATCCCCACACTGTCACCGGACCCCTCACGGGCCCCCTACTGACCCGGGGCCCTCGAGCAATGCCTGAATGGTCAGTCCGCCCCTGCTGCAGTTACAGAAAATTTAAGGGGACAATAAATGCAATCTCGCACAGATTAACAGTAACTTTAGAACCAGGCACACAGACACTGGTAACACAAAGCACAAATCTCCCTGGAAATATGAATAATTAGCTTAGTACCAGAAGCCACTTATTAATTTTAAAACGCAATAACCCAAAGTGGGCAGTGCATAAAAATATGTACAAAGAAAAAGATTACAGAAATACAAAAAAGAAAATACAACACAAAGAACCTACATTTAGTCAGGTGCTTGACTAAGAATGGAGAGTGAGAGAAACACTGGCTGTGCAGCACTCCATTGTGGGACCTGTAGTCCAGAAGAGGGAAACTCTACTGTAATCAAGAGCTTTTGAAATGTATTTCCCAGAGAGAGATTGCCAGGAGTGAGAGACAGAGCTACATTTTCTCAGGCAGTACAGGACACAGCTTGCTTTTTTCCATGAGGGAGACTAGAGAGTGCACATGGTTGACCAATGTGCATCATCATTGCTGCATAACAGTGGCTTGATGGGATCCAGAGTGCTGAGTCCAGATGTGTCGACAGCCAGAGTTACCTGGGTGCAGAGCAGAGAATGGACTGGATGGTGAGCTGCAATATCCCTGAGATGCTGATGTGGGGATTTACTATGTGCTGCTAGCGAGAGAGACTGAGCCCTTTAGAAACTGACCATACAGCCAAGCCATATAGTAGCCTTGAATGCTGCCTGAAGGCTTGACTGGGATGATTCTTATGTGCACCAATGGTACAACTGTGCCCCAACACTAACCGGCGGGTTAGTTATTAGATTTACTGCAGTTATTAATTTTAAATATTTATCATTAAATGTAATATATTCTAAAGTCCACACTAGAAGTGATAATTGTATAAAGTTATGTGTGTATTTGTCGCAAAGATGCCTTAAGTGACTTCTCCACACCTTCCTCCATTTCTCTCTTTATTCTCCCATATTCTTTTTTGTTACATAGTTAGTCTGGCTGAAAAAACAAAAAACAAAAGTCCATCCAGTTCAACCATAAAAAAATTTAAAAAGTTATAAGCCTATACCCACATTTGATCCAGAGGAAGGCAAAAAAACCCCAGCAAAGCATGAATCTTTGTAATCTTTTTCATTTCTCTCTGCAGCCTGGACAAAGCTATTAATGCATATGTGGGAATATAGAACAAATGATTCTTGTAAATGGTCTTGCATTACTCTGTACTTATCCCTCTTGATTATAAATTATAAATGAAGATCAATTTTTTATATACTGTGTCTCAAATTATTGATTGATGAAATTTTTTTTTTTTTTGTTATCACAATCTTTGTCTCAGATAGTATGTGCTGCCCTTCAACTACCAATGAGATTCTGAGTTCTCACAGTATGGGAGAAGGAAAGGAAGAATCTGATTGGTCGATGTAGAGACAATTTATCCCTTGTGCACGTTCAATAATGATGGTAAATGTATTTGCTAAGCTGAGGTTCACCTACACTGATTGTTAATATTGACATAGAAAGTTAATGAGCTACTTAGAAGGCTACAGTGTGAAAGTCAGTGGCGGGTGAAAACTGCTGTGCCGTGCAGTTTACCCACAATAAAATATATGACGTTTCTCTAATTACAGGTACTTTCGTTTTGGGCCGGTTCACACCATGCCCGCATCTGCATTTGCAGTCTTCAGTGGGTGTCAATAAGTTAATGTCATCCCAAATGCAGTGCATTTGCCTGCACCGGATTGCATGGTACTTTTGTACCATGTGATTTGGTTACAGTGCATGCATTTCTTTTGAATTTTTTGTTGCTATTCGGTCTCTCAGTGTTACAATACACCTACCATTCAATTTTTAGACTGATCATTTCTTTGTGAGTGGGCAAACATTCAAAATCAGCAGAGGATCAAATACTTATTGCCTGCACTGTACATTGATCTACTAGAACTCCCAGATCCTTCTCCACCATTGATTCCCCCAGTTGTACTCCCCCTAGTATGTATGATGCATGCATATTCTTAGCCCCCAAGGACATAACCAGGGGTGGACTGACCATTCGGGCACTAGGGCACTGCCCGAGGGCCCAGGATCAGTAGGGGGCCCCATGAGATGGCCCTGGTACCTTTCATAGGCTTTTTTGGGTGTGGTTTTTAGTGTGGGTGAGGACACAGGGGCCCCATGATCCCCTATTGCCCGGGGGCCCCATGAGTTGTCAGTCCGCCCCTGGACATAACCTTACATTTATCAACATTAAACCTCATTTGCCACATAGTTGCCCAATTAATGGTGTTTGTTTGGATTTACCTGCAGATCAGTTTTAGTCCTCATGCACACGGTTTTACAGCAGCTGTTTTTGGCTTTTGGTGTTTTTTCTACAGCCAGTAAACTCCTCAGCATGTTATCCTATGTGTCCATGCACACATAAACTGTAATCAACGTTTTTTGGCTGGGGCGTTTTTCGGCTGGAAAAAAACCCAGAACTAGTGGGTTTCTAGAGGAGTTTTTTCGCTGTAAAAACACTCTAATGCTGTAAAACGCGGTAAACCGACGTTTTTGGACTTTTGTTAGCAAAAAATATTTTAGTGTGTGTAAAAAAAACCACTAAAAATGCAAACGCGGAAAAATGCAGCAAAACATGGCTAAACGCTAATGCAAAAACGCTAAAAATTGCTGAAAAGCTTGTGTTTTTAACGTGACTTTACACAGCTAACGCTACCAGTTTTATTAAAATGCCCAGTGTGCATGGAGCCTCAAGCCAGGGAAGTGAGTATTATGGAAAATCATCTGTCCGAAAGTGTACAGAATATAAAGGCTTGACCAGGGCTGGACTGACAACTCATGGTGCCCCCGGGCAATAGGGGATCATGGGGCCCCTGTGTCCTTGCCCAAACTCAAAAAAGCCTATGAAAAAGGTACCAGGGGCATCTCATGGGGCCACCTACTGACCCCGGGCCCTCGGTCAGTGCCCGAGTTTCCAAATGGTCAGTCCGCCCCTAGGCTTGACTACTGCTGATGTGTAGGAATGCACGTTTTCTGGTCTGACTCATAACCTGTTATAAAGGAACAGATTTCATATATACTTCTAAACACAGTGGGGCAGTTCTGTTGCCTTGCCAGGTACAAGTTAATCTTTGCAATGTACAGATACTGTATAGAAATGTTCATATCGGCACTGTGTCACCACTGACTGAATGACAAAGGGGGTCATAAAAAGTGAGATATGAGGGTCATATTAACAAGAAGTGATTGGGCAGCCTAGATCCCATCTACATTGTGGCCAGGAGCTCATAGTATGTCTGAACAAGCTTGTATTAACCCTTGTAAGGCTCAATGTATACGAGACTACCCTGACCGCCGACTGCAGGAAAATGCAAATCGCGGCAAAATGCGGCATCCGATTTTTCCGCGTTTTCCCACAGCCGGCGGTCAAAATGTTCCTATCCTGAAAACGATTCTTCTGCGTTCAGGAGAGGGAGATTTAACCTCACCTAAACACTGCAGCTCCTAAACTCTGCTAAAATCCTATGAGTACATGGACACATAGGCTTTTATGGAGTTGAGTTTAGGAGCTCTAGCAAAAAAATTCCAAAAACTCCTAAACTCGAGTTTAGGGTCTGCTTGTGTACATGAAGCCTAAGCCATGACCTGCAATATATGTAATAGGCTGAGAAAGGAATATAGAGCTACTATAATTAGATTTACAGGTGTACCTCGGTTTACGAACGCCTCGGTTAACGTCATTTTCGGTTTACGAATAAAATTAATTGAAAATAAAGCCTCGGTTTCAGAATTTTATTTGCAATACGAGTGCATTAATTGGTTTTCAATGAATTTACGGATTGTGTTTTAAATCATGTCCCTGTACAGTACTATGCCTTTATAAAGAGTTTTGAACAGATAAGACTTTTTTTTTTTTTCTGACCTCCGGAACGGATTAATTGGTTTTCAATGCATTTACAAATTTTTTTTTTATATCATGTCCCTGTACAGTACTATGCATTTATAAAGAGTTTTGAATAGACAAGACTTTTTTTTACTTTTTCTGAGCTCCGGAATGGATTAATTTGTTTTCAATGCATTTATGAATTGTTTTTTAAACATGGTCCTGTACAGTACTATACCTTTATAAAGAGTTTTTCAATGCATTTACAATTTTTTTGTTATCATGTCCCTGTACAGTACTATGCCTTTAAAGTATACTTTATAAAGAGTTTTGAATAAATAAGACTTTTTTTTACTTTTTTCTGACCTCCGGAACGGATTAATTGGTTTTCAATGCATTTCTGAATTGTTTTTTAATCATGTTCCTGTACATTACTATGCCTTTATAAAGAGTTTTGAACAGATAAGACTTTTTTTTATTTTTTTCTGACCTCCGGAATGGATTAATTGGTTTTCAATGCATTTACAAATTTTTTTTTTATATCATGTCCCTGTACAGTACTATACATTTAAAGTACATTTTATAAAGAGTTTTGAATAGACAAGACTTTTTTTTTTACTTTTTTCTGACCTCCGGAATGGATTAATTTGTTTTCAGTGCATTTATGAATTGTTTTTTAAACATGGTCCTGTACAGTACTATGCCTTTATAAAGAGTTTTTCAATGCATTTACAATATTCTTTTTATGTCCCTGTACAGCACTATGCCTTTAAAGTATACTTTATAAAGAGTTTTGAATAAATAAGACTTTTTTTTTACTTTTTTCTGACCTCCGGAACGGATTAATTGGTTTTCAATGCATTTCTGAATTGTTTTTTAATCATGGCCCTGTGCAGTACTATGCCTTTATAAAGAGTTTTGAACAGATAAGACTTTTTTTAAACTTTTTTCTGACCTCTAGAATGGATTAATTGGTTTACAATGCATTTACAAATTTAATTTTTTATCATGTTCCTGTACAGTACTATGTCTTTAAAGTACACTTTATAAAGAATTTTGAATAGATAAGACTTTTTCTTACTTTTTTCTGACCTCCGGAATGGATTAATTGGTTTTCAATGCATTTACAAGTTTTTTTTTTAATCGTACAGGGTACAGTATTTATGCCTTTAAATGCACTTTTTTCTGATCTCCGGAACGGATTAATTGGTTTTCAATGCATTCCTATGGGATAGTGCATTTCGGTTTACAAATTTTTCACAATACGAAAAGTCCTGCAGAATGAATTTAATTCGTAAACCGAGGTACACCTGTATAGTACGAAAAAAGTGACAAGTTCAGTGAACACAAACTGAGAAATAGGTATGTAGATTTCTAGTTAATTAGGTACATGGGAATGGTGGCGACCATTTTTGCTACATGCATAAGCAATTTAGTAATGTTGTAGAATAGAAGTGCCTTAAAGCTATAAACCAGCCAAACTGAACTCTGACATACACACAAGGATTAGAGTCTACCTGGGATGTAAACCTCAATTTTTCATCCAGGTATTGCTGAAGAGCACTAATTCCACCCGCCATTTTCATTTGTTGGTAATCTGGTGATGCTGAAACACATCTGCATTGAATGCTGGAACACCTATTGCAAGCTCCTTTCTACCTTTCACATACAGAAAACCTAATGTACGTCAGTAGTAAGAAGCTACTTACAGCCTCCACTCAGATTCAAGAGTACCTTAAATGTGATTGGTGATGCAAGAAGCAGAGAGAGAGAGAGTTCCACAACACAGACTCTGGGAAATACAATCCTCATATTGGCCTTGCCAGGTGGTGTGTGGAAATCAGGCTGCAGTGGACTATACAGACTTCAGATTTAGATCAACTTTGTATACCTTTGGATTTTGGCACAGTTGCTGATTTTGGTTGGGTGCTGCACCATGTATTTTGGCGTGTGTGAAAATGAGCACATTCGCAGGTGTATGGGGGGTGTTATTAAGAACTAATGGTACCCCAATGTGTCTGAAAATGGGTAGCACATTTCTGTGTGTTGTGGGAAAGCACACAATTTTAAAGGGTACTGGTCTACCTTCCAATGCCATCTGGGCTGGTCATTTTTTCTATATTCCTGCACACTGTCTGTATTTTTGCTGTTCAGTCATTTCTATGTATTGACAAGTCACCATTTCTGAGTTTAGAAATGAACTGTTAGCAGACCAGGGCATTATATATACATTATATATTGTATATTATTGTTATTTATTATTATTATTATTATTATAATACAGGATTTATATAGCACCAAGAGTTTGCTCAGCGCTTTACAATATAATGTATGGTTTCCAGCCTGGAATGTTTTAGGACTGAATATTTTCTGCATTGTGTTCAGCCACCTTACAAATAGTATCATGTACTCATGTTGAACAGGGGAAATCCTGTCTTCAAATGGCAGCAGGGAGGATATGAATGCGTCTTGGAAAACATCTTGTGACAGCTTTTCCTGCTTTAATGGAAAATATTCTTCATTACGATATGTTTATCCTATTTCCATTACAGAATATGTGTTATCTGACCTCACATTTCACACTTCAATACACAATAGTAGTCCTTACCTGCTGAGCTAAATAAATGCTACACACAAACTGGAAAACAAGGACAGGAAATCATACATCTCCAATTACACTGTTCAACAGGTAAAAAGTTTTGGGCATAAAATTAGCTAATCTTACATAATTTTGGGGTGCTGAAAACGAAAATGACCCTAAAAAATGTTGATTGGCTCTAGTTTCCATGATATATTCACCCATCTAATGACGTAAGCCATTCAAAATTATGATGCAACTTCAGCTGCATATTGCGCAATTGATACTGGTGACCAATAGAAAATTGCATGTATACTGAGATGATGCAATATTAGCCTTTAATTGCATCACTTCACTGCATAAAAGCTGCAGTATCTGTAGCTGATTGTAGTTCGACAGCGTCTTTACATTTCATTTTATGCTTATATAGGCTACTCAGTAATGCCTCGAACTTGTTTGAATAAAGCACATAATTTCTGCTATATCTGCGGTGAAATAACTTTTATCTCACAAAAAAGGAGGATAACAGGAATGATTAAGAAAGCCTACAACTTGTATTTTGGCTGCAAGATAGGAGACCAGGACAAGAGCTGGGCACCACATAAATGCTGCAATTCTTGTGGGACGGCACTGGAGCAATGGTTGAATGGAAAAAAGGCATCTATGCCTTTCGCTGTGCCAATGATTTGGAGAGAGCCAACAGATCATGTTAGTAATTGTTACTTTTGTATGGTGCCTCCAATTGTAAAAGGGCTAAATAAGAAGAAAAAGTTATCTGTGCACTATCCAAATATTCCATCGGCAATACGTCCAGCTCCTCATGGAGAGGGGCTACCAATTCCTAAAGCACCAGAATCCTTTGTGGTTGAGTCAAGTGAGGAAGAACCTGAAGCGTGTAGTCACGTGCAGTTGTAAGAGATAGCCCTTTCCTCGAATACAAGAGAAAAGCCAAGAGAAGCAAAACCGACACAAACTGAAGACAAAACTAGTGAGAATCCTAAGTATTAAAATGATTCAACTTAGCTTATGGCTATAATTTTTCTTGGTAATCCTATGCAATATATTATGCCATTTAGGCTTTGTTATGTAGTCAATATCACTTGCTTTATATTTGTGGAAAGACATCTATCTATATAATTATTGTGCATTATGTAGTCATTACGCCTATAGTAGAAAACTTTCCGTTTACAGAAAAACTAGAGCCAATTGACAAATTTCATTGTTATATTTGAACTCAGAATGTGAAATTCATTAAGAAATGGATCCTTTTGTTTCCAAAACTGGCAAAAAATAAAAATTTGTTGAACAGTGTTATTGGAAGTTTAAAATGTGGGATACATTCAGTCTGGGCTCTTTAGTTGGCATTCTTTATTAAATAATAATTAAAGCTTCTGAAAAGTTAAAGAACTCTGGGAAAATGTTTTTTTTCCCATTAAGTGGAGCCAAAAAATGATTAAAAAAGTGGCTAAAATGCTTGTAAACGCGTCTTAATGCTAGCTGTGTTTAGTACTTGGGCGTTTAGTCATGTCAATGGAAAATACTCGGGCTAATCAAATGAATAAATGTCCAAGTGCTAAATGCAGCATTCTATGCATGAAGATAAAAACACTTTCTGTGTGCAACAGCTTCCCCCCCCAGCCCCCCTAATACTTATCTAAGCCCGATCCCAATCCGGGGATGTGCACGAGAGCATCAACTGTCCTGGGTCTATCCCTCCTCATTTGCTGAGACAGCAGGGGGAGCCATTGGTTCCTGCTACTGTCATTGAGCTAATGAGGAGTGAGCAGGGAGTGAGGCCGAGCCATGCTCTGTGTGTGATTGGTCACACAGAGCAGGGGCTCAGGAGCAAGCCTGCTCTGGTGCCCCCATAACAGGCTGCTTGCTGTGGGGGCACTTGGTAGAAGGGAGGGGTCAGGAGCACCTGTGGGGACCTAAGAACAGGAAGATTGGGGCTGCTCTGTGCAAAACCACTGCACAGAGCAGGTAAGTATGACATGTTTTTTTTTGTGTGTTTGTTTTTTGAACAATCTGCCTTTAATATCACTTAATTTAAGCCTGGTTCACACTTATGCGTGCTGCAATCTGCTGCGAGAAAAAAAGCCCCTGACTCTATCCAAAAATGCAACGCTGAAAATGCATAGATGTGAACGTGTCCCATAGGAAGCCATGTTAAATGGACTGTAGTGCATTTCTGCAAAGCGCAAAATGCACTATTATTATACAGGATTTATATAGCGCCAACAGTTTGCTCAGTGCTTTACAATATAAAGGGAGACAATACAGCAACAATACAGTTCAATACAAGAGGGTTAGGAGGGCCCTGCTCCTTGGAGCTTACAATCTAAGAGGGAGGGGCTGTTGGTACAAAAGGTAATAACTGTGGGGGATGAACTGATAGGAGGAATAGAAGATTCCATTATTAGCTGAGCGTAGGATAGCCTTCCCTGAAGAGAGAGGTTTTCAGAGATCACCTAAAAGTGGGCAGTGTAGCTGGCCAGCTAAGACCAGTCCTAGGTTGTTAATATGGTTCACATATATGTGTATACCAAACCTGCCAATAACCTCAGTACAGTATATATGTACATATGTTAAAGCCAAAAGCAGAATCATTGCTGTAATTTATGTCTTTGATTGTTATATGACATTTATATATTCATTGTGTTAGCAGAAGCAGAAAAGGAAAATATGCCTTTAAGAGTTAGTTAAAGATGTAATGTCTATTGTTAACAGTCGTCCACTTACAGTCAACAACATCAACGACCCAACAAGTTTGGAACCTCTAACTCCCAACCATCTACTTCACCTTAAGTCTGATTACATACAGCCACCACCTGGCAACTTCACCAAAGAGGATTTATACGCAAGGAAAAGATGGCGAAGAGTTCAATATCTATCAGAGCAGTTTTGGAATAGATGGAGCAAGGAGTACTTAGCTCATCTCATACTAAGAAGTAAATGGCAAACGCCTAGAAGAAATGTTCATGTTGATGACATAGTGTTAGTAAAGGAAGACGACTTACCTAGAAGTCAATGGAAATTGGCCAGAAGCTCGAAAGGACAAAGAAGGACTAGTAAGAAGAGTTTTGTTACAAATGGGAGACTCAAAAGTGGACAAAAAGGGAAAATGTCTCACAACTCCACTCAAGTTGGAACGTCCAATACAAAAGTTAGTTGTTCTGCTTGAGAGTAACAAAGACACTTGAGAGTTGAGAAACTGATGGAAAATTCCTCGAATTCATGTTCGAATCCTATTACTGAGAACATAGAATTATAGCTAATTTTGGTGGGAGTGTAGCTGGCCAGCTAAGACCAGTCCTAGGTTGTTAATATGGTTCACATATATGTGTATACCAAACCTGCCAATAACCTCAGTACAGTATATATGTACATATGTTAAAGCCAAAAGCAAAATCATTGCTGTAATTTATGTCTTTGATTGTTATATGACATTTATATATTCATTGTGTTAGCAGAAGCAGAAAAGGAAAATATGCCTTTAAGAGTTAGTTAAAGATGAGCCAATCACAGACAGCCTTATACTGTACAGAGCCTTAACCAATCCCAGCCAGTTTCACATCTATGCCTGTGTAAAACTCCCTGCTAGGATTTTCTAGAGACACATGCTCACCAGACAGAAGAGGAAACTGACAGTTCCAATCAGAAGAGCTTTATGGAGGCAGAGCAGGCCAAATAGGTATTTAATGCACTTGTGTGTTCCTCTATTGTTTGGCAGTGCAGCTGGATCTGTGTGTTGAAACTGTTGTGTGTGTTTTACTTGTAGTTCCACCGAACGAACTTATCGAATATAACGAATATAACGAACTTATCGAATCGAATCGAACTTACGAATTTACCGAATCTAACAAATTTATCAAGCTATCAAATCAAACCACTGTAATATAAAGAAATAAGCTACTGTATGATAAATGAACAAGCCATTGTAAGCAGTTATATGAAGAAGATTGAAGTTATTAAAGAAGTTAACTAAAGTATTCGGTGTGCTCTTTAAACCTACTGCATCCATAGAGCGGCATTGGAGGAATTACAGAGTAAAGTCAGTCTAATTAAACAAAGAAACAGCAATTGCATAATTTTTCTAATGCCACAGCGCACTAGGCACCAAAGGGTGCTGCGCCTGCCACAGTGAAACTATTACCCTCAGAGGTCAAGCAACAGCGCTCCTCAACTTGCACAGTAAAGAGTACACTAGAGAAACAGAGCACCAGCATATACCGCCACGCGGAGACACCTCAGCGGAAAAACAGTACAGGCCATAGCACGTGCGCATTAGTCAGACTGCAGACGACTCTTAAAGTGGCATAACGGCAAAGGCAAGACAGTCAGAGAAAGAGCGCCAAACCTCCTGCACCCCTAGAGAGAGAAAGAGATGCATGGGGGGAGGGCCAGAGTCCAGAGCTAGAGTGCCCGCACCGCTATCCATCAAGAGACGACGTGTTGCATCCAGAGAGTTCACACAGAGCATCGCAAGTAACCGCAGAGCATTGCAAAGTCACCGCAGAGCATTGCAAAGTCACCGCAGAGCATTGCAAGTCACCGCATCAAGAAAAGAAAAGTCTCCTTTAAGACTGACATTTGTTTCTGCAACCTTCAGATCACGGTATCCTGTTCTTCAATTAAGGTCAGAGCTTTCCTTTATTACTCACTTATGCACATAGGTTTCTGCAAGAGACATTTTTGTGCTCAAGAGAATACAGACTTTTAAAAAAAAAAAGACAGTTATAGTATATGACTCTGAAGTATTTAAAGTGAAAGTAATTTATTGCCTATGTATTTTGGTGCTATTACATGTAAAGTGAAAGTCATTTATTCTTGCATTTGTTAGTATTGCATTTAAAGTGACAGGTCCTTATTATTCACATTAATTGTTATAGCATTCAGAAATGGCTGAGCCTAGCATTGCCACCCCACTGTTAGCAGATGCAATGATAGATATGATAGAAGGTGAAGAGCAAGAGAACCTGTCTGAATCTGAAAGGTGCAATGTAACGGTAGTCTCGCCCCAAACAAATATGGCTGAAACAGGTGAACTAAGACGTTCATCACGGGACAGAAAGCCGACCCAAAAGGTGCTAGAAAATTTGGAGCAAGAGGCAGCACTGAAAGAAAAAAAGTTTGCCGAATGTATGAGAGGTGGAAAGTATACACCATAGACATTCGCAGAAAGCTAAAACAAGAAAGCATAAAGGAGAATTTGAGTGAAATAATAGAGACAGTAGAAGATTCTGAGTCAGAGCTTATGACAGCATATGTCAACTTGCGGTCGTCCTTGACACCCTCCCAGGATATTGTAAGAAACATGGATACTTGTACCGCAGTCACTAGGGATTTAGTGAAGCTTATGAGAGAACTATCATCTGCAGCAAATTATGATGAAGTTAAGGCCCGAAAGGGAATGAATGAGCTCTTCATGAAAGACTATGCTAGGTCCTTAGGAGGAACCACAATCTCAAGTATGACTTCCATCACTAGCAGAAGTGCCAGCCACATAACAGAGTCCTCAAGTACATCAGCCAAAAGAAAGGAATTAGCTGAACAACTCGCTGCCAAAAGAGCAGAAGTTGAGATGGAATCTGCCATTGAGGCTCAGCGTCTACAGATAGCCGAAATAGAGGCTCAGCGCCATAAAATGGAAGCCGAACTGGAAGCTCAGCGCCATAAAATGGAAAGTCTGGAAAGGCAGAAGGAAGTTAAGATTATAGAAGCCAGACTCAGAGTGCACAAAGAGGATACGAATCCGGGTAGTCATAGATCCAAATCAGTACTAAGTGGAGAAGCTGACTCCTACGTTCTTCCTTACACCCAGGAAAATGGAAGGAAATCTCCAGCATGTAGTGAAGAAATAAGTCATAGTCCTTTCATCCCTGCTCAGAGAGAAAAGAAGAGAGACTCACCTGATTCAGAACAAAGTGGAAAAAGAGAACCAGATAATTCAACTCCCATATGTCATGGCAGTGGTCACGAGGATGTTACAACTGTTGACCCGGCGAAACCTCAGAGAATATTTCTCACTAGACTTCCTGTTCCAGAACCTACTATATTCTCTGGAGACGTACTGAAGTTTATAGAATGGAAGGCAAGTTTTGAAATGATCATTGAACATAATTGCTCCCGTCCAGTGGACAAGTTATTCTACCTCCAGCGGTATACTGGCGGAGAAGCAAAAAAGTTTCTTGAAGGTAACTTCTATAGGAAAGATGAAGAAGCCTACAAGCAAGCTTGGGAAAAATTAAATGCAAGATATGGTCATCCCTTCTTAGTACAAAGAGCTTTCAGAGAGAAGTTGATAAACTGGCCTAAAATAGGTCCTAGAGAACACTTCAAGCTCCAAGAGTATGGCGACTTCCTGCAAGCATGCAGCAATGCTATCCCACATGTTCAAGGACTAGAAGTATTGAACGACTATCTAGAAAACCACAGGATGCTAGCCAAGCTACCAGAACAAGTGGCTTCTGGATGGATTCGCTATGTGACTAAACAGTTAGATCAAGGCAAAAACTTCCCAAGTTTTAAAGAGTTCTCTGAATTTGTCAATGAGGAAGCACGAATAGCGTGTAATCCAGTAACATCATCTTATGTCTTAAAACCCTTAGAAGAAAGGCCTACAAGAGAGATAAGACGCTCAAGAGCAGCTAGCGTTGCAACCAACACAGCTACTAAAGGTCCAGATGCCCATGAGAGCAAGTTCAATGTCATTACTGGGATCAGTAAAGAGTCAGAACTGACAAGTCTTCAGACTACCTTCAAGTGTATGTTCTGTGAAGAGAATCACTCCATACATAAGTGCCAAAGATTGAAGGAAAGGTCTCCAGACGAAAAGAAGAAGTTTGTGTTTGATAATCAGCTGTGTTTTGGATGTTTAAGAAAAGGCCATATTACTAAAGAATGCAAGAAAAAGGCCACTTGCAGTGTTTGTAAAGGACGTCATCCTACCCCACTACATGAAGAACGTCCAAAGAAAGAGAAATCCTTAATGCCGAAGAACACTGAGGAAGAAAATAAAGCAACAGTATTCTCTTGCAGAGTGAGAGAAAGAGAAATCAATGGCACGTCAATGGTTGTACCAGTGTGTATTTCAAATCCTAAAAGGAAGAACAAGAAGGTATACGCCTATGCGCTACTGGATGCCCAGAGTGACGTCACATTCATTGATCAAGAAATCTGCAAGAAATTACAAGTGGCCACAGAACCAGTGAAACTCAAACTCACCACAATGACAGGAAGAGACACATTGGTGAACAGTCAAAGAGTCAGAGGACTGAGAGTTAGAGGACTCCACTCAAACTGCATATTAGATCTACCTCCAGCTTATACAAAAGACGACATACCTCTGGATCGAGATCGCATACCTACCTGTGAAACAGCCAACAAATGGGAACACCTATCTGTCATATCTCATGAAATGTCCCCGCTGAAGGAATTTGGTGTTGGACTGTTGATAGACTACGACTGTCCCGAGGCGTTGGTGCCACGGAAGATAATCGCAGGAGGAAAGGGTGAACCCTACGCAGTCCAAACTGATCTAGGATGGGGTGTTGTTGGAGGAAAATGACAGATTGCAGATTCAGGACAGGTGACAGGATTGTGTCATAGAATATCTGTCCAAGAGTTACCAACTGTAAGTCCAGCGAAAGTACTCAAAATTCTAGAATCCGACTTTGCAGACGTAAGTTGTAATGAAAAGAGTGTCTCCCAAGAGGACATAAAGTTTGTACAAGTTCTAGAAGATAATATTCAGCAAAATCAACAAGGTTATCTTGAAATGCCCCTACCTTTTAGAGAACGACCTCATCTGCAAAATACCAGAGATCTTGCCCTGGCAAGATTGAAAAGCTTAAAGAAAAGGATGGGAAGAGATCCCAAACTCAAAGACGATTATTTGACATTCATGAAAGATATCCTCAAAGAAGGGCATGCAGAGAAAGTTGATGGTCAGCCTAAAAATGGAGAAGTGTGGTACATCCCACATCAAGGTGTCTATCACCCAAAGAAACCGGATAAGATCAGAGTAGTTTTTGATTGCTCAGCAAGGTACAATGATGTTGCATTGAACGATCATCTACTAAAGGGACCAGATCTAACAAACACTGTACCTGGAGTACTCTGTAGATTCAGAAAGTATCCCATAGCAGTCATGTGCGACATTGAAAAGATGTTCCACCAATTTCATGTGAAGGAAGAAGATAGAGACTTCCTGTGGTTCCTATGGTGGGAAGACGGAGATACAGATACAGAGCCAGCGGAATACAGGATGAAAGTACACTTGTTTGGAGCAGCATCATCCCCAGGTTGTGCTAATTATGGTATGAAGTATCTGGCCAATCAGAATGAAAAGGATTGTCCATCAGCAGCAAATTTTTTGAAGAAAAACTTTTATGTAGATGATGGTCTTATAAGCCTAGAATCCTCAGAATCGGCAATTCAGTTGGTGAGACAGAGCCAAGAGTTATGCGCAAAGGCAAACCTGTGTCTTCACAAATTCATCTCAAACGACAGAGAGGTACTAGAATCCATCAGTGACTCCGAACGTGCATCAACAATAAAGAATGTGGATCTTAACTATGATCCTCTTCCAGTTCAGAATGTACTCGGATTGGGATGGAATGTAGAAAACGACAATTTTTTCTTTGAAATATCCATGGAAGAGAAAGTTCCAACTAGACGTACCATTCTTTCCACAGTAGCCTCAATATATGATCCGTTGGGATTCCTATCACCAGTAATCCTCAGAGCAAAAGAAATACTGCAAGAATTATGCAGACAGAAGTTGGGATGGGACGAACCCATACCTGCAGGCTTGAGGCCAAGGTGGGAGAGTTGGATAAGAGACTTGCAAAATTTGAAAGAAATTCGGATACCCAGATGTTTTGTACCTCCTGATTTCGGAAAGTACAAGAAAATAGAACTTCATCACTTTTCAGATGCCAGTAGTCATGGTTATGGTCAGTGCTCCTACATCAGAGTAATAGGAGAAGAAAAGATACACTGTGCCCTAGTTATGGGAAAGGCCAGAGTCGCACCCGACAATATTCAGACAATACCAAGACTCGAACTAACAGCAGCCGTCGTTTCAGCATCAGTAAATCAGTTTCTGAGAGAAGAATTGGAATTGAAAATAGATGAAGAGCATTTTTGGACAGACTCACAAGTTGTCCTAGGTTACATAAACAATGAAGCTCGAAGATTCCACACTTTTGTCACTAACAGAGTTCAGAAAATTCGGAAAGCAATGAATCCAGAACATTGGCACTATGTTGACACAAAGCACAATCCAGCAGATCATGCTTCAAGAGGCCTAAATGTAACAGAATTGAAGAATTCAAACTGGTTCACCGGTCCAGAGTTCCTTTGGGAAAAGGAGATCATACCTAGTGAAGGTTATACAGAACTGTCTATGGGTGATCCAGAAGTAAAGGTAGTTCAAACATTGAGCACTGCTGCCAAGTGTCAAGATGACATACTTGAATGACTAGCCAGATGTTCAAAGTGGAATACAGTCATAAACACTGTAGCTCGAATTCAACGCTTAGCAAAAGGAATCAGAAAGAAAGAATCGTTGAATGTAGAGGAAAGAGTGAAAGCTGAAGAAACGGTTATAAGACTCATTCATCAAAGATTCTACAGTGAAGAATTGAAGAGACTTAGTCAAGAACCTAAGAGACTTCCAAACAACCACCCATTGTACAAGCTTAATCTTATTCTGCAGGATGGTATACTGAAGGTGGGAGGGAGGCTGGAAAATGCATCGCTACCTAACAGAGTTAAGCATCCAGCAATTCTACCCAAAAATTCTACCTTCACAAGATTGATTATCAATCACTACCACAACAAATCCTTGCATCAAGGAAGAAGCTTTACTCAAAGCTGTTTGAGAGAACGTGGTTACTGGATAGTGAAAGGAAGCAAAGTTATAGCGAAGTACATAAGTAAATGTGCAATCTGTAGAAAGGCACGTAGACCTACAGAAGAACAAAGAATGGCTGATCTACCAGCTGATCGTGTAAACCCATCACCACCATTTCTTTATAGCGGAATGGATTGCTTCAGCCCATTTATCACCAAACAAAACCGCAAGGAGTACAAGAGATATGGACTGATATTTACATGTCTAAGCTCCAGAGCAATTCACCTGGAAATGTTGGAAGATATGTCAATAGACGCCTTTATCAACACCTTAAGATGTTTCATAGCCATTAGAGGTACTGTCAGAGAACTTAGATCTGACCAAGGATCTAATTTTGTTGGAGCAAAGAACGAACTGAACAAGGCTCTAAAAGACATTGATAAAGAAAAAGTAACTGAGTACTTGTTAGAGAAACAGTGTGATTTTCACATGAACGCTCCACATGCAAGCCATACAGGCGGAGTCTGGGAGAGGCAAATCAGAACTGTAAGAAACGTACTAAGTTCAGTGTTGAAGAAGAACGCCGGAAGATTAGATGATGCTTCACTTAGGACACTATTCTATGAAGTAATGTCTATTGTTAACAGTCGTCCACTTACAGTCAACAACATCAACGACCCAACAAGCTTAGAACCTCTAACTCCCAACCATCTACTTCACCTTAAGTCTGATTACATACAGCCACCACCTGGCAACTTCACCAAAGAGGATTTATACGCAAGGAAAAGATGGCGAAGAGTTCAATATCTATCAGAGCAGTTTTGGAATAGATGGAGCAAGGAGTACTTAGCTCATCTCATACTAAGAAGTAAATGGCAAACGCCTAGAAGAAATGTTCATGTTGATGACATAGTGTTAGTAAAGGAAGACGACTTACCTAGAAGTCAATGGAAATTGGCCAGAAGCTCGAAAGGACAAAGAAAGACTAGTAAGAAGAGTTTTGTTACAAATGGGAGACTCAAAAGTGGACAAAACGGGAAAATGTCTCACAACTCCACTCAAGTTGGAACGTCCAATACAAAAGTTAGTTGTTCTGCTTGAGAGTAACAAAGACACTTGAGAGTTGAGAAACTGATGGAAAATTCCTCGAATTCATGTTCGAATCCTATTACTGAGAACATAGAATTATAGCTAATTTTGGTGGGAGTGTAGCTGGCCAGCTAAGACCAGTCCTAGGTTGTTAATATGGTTCACATATATGTGTATACCAAACCTGCCAATAACCTCAGTACAGTATATATGTGCATATGTTAAAGCCAAAAGCAAAATCATTGCTGTAATTTATGTCTTTGATTGTTATATGACATTTATATATTCATTGTGTTAGCAGAAGCAGAAAAGGAAAATATGCCTTTAAGAGTTAGTTAAAGATGAGCCAATCACAGACAGCCTTATACTGTACAGAGCCTTAACCAATCCCAGCCAGTTTCACATCTATGCCTGTGTAAAACTCCCTGCTAGGATTTTCTAGAGACACATGCTCACCAGACAGAAGAGGAAACTGACAGTTCCAATCAGAAGAGCTTTATGGAGGCAGAGCAGGCCAAATAGGTATTTAATGCACTTGTGTGTTCCTCTATTGTTTGGCAGTGCAGCTGGATCTGTGTGTTAAAACTGTTGTGTGTGTTTTACTTGTAGTTCCACCGAACGAACTTATCGAATATAACGAACTTATCGAATCGAATCGAACTTACGAATTTACCGAATCTAACAAATTTATCAAGCTATCAAATCAAACCACTGTAATATAAAGAAATAAGCTACTGTATGATAAATGAAACAAGCCATTGTAAGCAGTTATATGAAGAAGATTGAAGTTATTAAAGAAGTTAACTAAAGTATTCGGTGTGCTCTTTAAACCTACTGCATCCATAGAGCGGCATTGGAGGAATTACAGAGTAAAGTCAGTCTAATTAAACAAAGAAACAGCAATTGCATAATTTTTCTAATGCCACAGCACACAAGGCACCAAAGGGTGCTGCGCCTGCCACAGGCAGAGTAGGCGACAGTCGGAAAGATTGAGGTAGAGAGTTCCAAAAGATGGGGGAAAGCTCTGGAGAAGTCCACATTAAAAAACGCATAGGTGTGAACCAGGCCTTATGCAGGCCATAGACGGGTCGAAAATCGGCCGATTTTTCGGCCGAAAATAAAATCGGCCGATTTTCGGATCGTTAGTGGGCGATTTGGTCAGCCGTTTTTCGGTATTTTGGCCGTTTTTGTTTTTCGGTAAAGTTGGAAAAAAATCGGCCGATTTTGCCGATCGGCCGATTTTCGCGGCAATTAGTGGGCAAATCGGCCGATTTTTTACCGATAAAAAATCTGCGCATGAGCAGTGACCTGCAAGAGGAAGACAAAAAGAAGAAAAAGAAGAGGAAGAGGATGAAGAAGAGGATGAAAAAGAAGAAGAAGAGGAAGAAGAGGATGAAGAAGAAGAAGAGGATGAGGATGAAGAAGAAGAAGAAGAGGATGAAGAAGAAGAAGAAGAGGATGAGGATGAAGAAGAGGATGAAGAAGATGAGGATGAAGAAGAAGAGGATGAGGAGGATGAGGACGAAGAAGAGGATGAGGATGAGGAAGAAGAAGAGGATGAGGATGAGGAAGAAGAAGAGGATGAGGATGAAGAAGAAGAAGAGGATGAGGATGAAGAAGAAGAAGAGGAGGAGGAGGAGGATGATGAAGAAGAAGAGGATGAGGATGAAGAAGAGGAAGAAGAAGAGGATGAGGAAGAAGAAGAAGAGGATGAGGATGAAGAAGAAGAAGAAGAGGAGGAGGAGGAGGATGAAGAAGAAGAGGATGAGGATGAAGAAAAAGAAGAAGATGAGGATGAAGAAGAAGAAGATGAGGATGAAGAAGAAGAAGAAGAGGATGAGGAAGAAGAAGATGAGGATGAAGAAGAAGAATAGGATGAGGATGATGATGATGAAGAAGAGGATGAGGAAGAAGAAGAAGGAGGAGGAGGATGATGAAGAAGAAGAGGATGAGTATGAAGAAGAAGAGGATGAGTATGAAGAAGAAGAGGATGGGGATGAAGAAGAGGATGAGGATGAAGATGATGAAGAAGAAGAGGATGAGGATGAAGAAGGAGAAGAAGAGGATGAGGATGAAGAAGAAGAAGAAGAGGATGAGGATGAAGAAGAAGAAGAAGAAGTAGGATGAAAATAAGAAGAATTCCAGTCCAGCAAAAAGTGTCTCTGCAGAGAGCTCCGCTATTTCTGACAGTTCTCTGACAGTTCCTTGACATTTACAGCGGTTGAAACATTGTATCTATTTGTTTCTGAATAAAAACATCTGTATCCTAAATGGAAACAAATAGATACATTGTTGCAACTTCTATAAATGTCAAGGAACTGTCAGAGAACTGTCAAAGAAATAGCAGAGCTCTCTGCAGGGACACTTTTTGCAGGCTCTAGACGGGTAGAAAATCGGCCGATTTTTTTTACCATTGATGGTAACGTCGGCCACTTGAACAACCGATTTTTCGTTTTTTAAAAGAAAAATCTGCAGTTTTTCTCCCCATCTATGGCCTGCATTAGAGAGACATTCTTAAAAAACTGGTCCCTCTGGCTGGACCACTATGGAGACATGGGCCTGGCAGACACAATCCAAAACCTCTTATTTTCCTAACCAATGCATTTTTTCTAACCGCTGTATGCCTCCTTCATATGTATGGCAAGTTTTTGAGTCCTAGGTTTTTGATTTCTCCAATAAAGACATTTTAATCTAAAAAGTTGTCAAATTGTGCTCTTTAAATATTAACCTTTTCAATTGAATTTACGGGAAAAGCAAATCAACCAGTCCAAGCAACCTATTACTCCTCAAGCAACATAAGGAGTACTCTTCTGTCAGTCCATAGATAACTATAATAAAATGTTGCCATCTTACATATTCTTCAACGGTATTACACTGCCAACCATATGGTAATGGTATGATTAGATTTAAAGCTTAGTAATGTGTTCAATGTACACTAATCTAAAATTGCAAATACAGGCTGGGAAAGTAGATAATGTAATTATGCTTCTGTATTGTACAAGTGTGAGACTCTGTTAATTTAAAAAAAATATTATTAAATACATCTATTAGTTAAAAATTTAATAATTATACAGACAGAAGAAGTTGCTCAGGATAGACCCAAATGACCAGCGTGAATAGTATTCTTGTATTTTAGGACTCTTGAACACGGCTGTAATACGGCTGTTATTGTGGCGTTCAGGAGCCACAGCAGCAACTTGATTTTGCCCATTGCAATGCATTACAGAAAATGATGTGTGTGGCTATACACACCTAATCATCAGCACTGCCCACATGGAAGAAAAATATATTTGAAATATATTTTAAAAATATTCTTCCCAAATATATTGACATATTTGAAATGCTACAACTTTGGCCATATTCAATATATTTCAAAATATATTTCAATATACAGTATATATATATTGAAATATATATATATATATATGTATATATACAGATCAGCAGCCCCAGCAGGCACTGAAAGAGCAGGCTGGGGGATCGTGATGATGTCATCACTCACTGACACATTGCACATGTGATGGATGGCTGACCGGGTCACACTCACACAGACACAATACATCAGAGGCAGACATTACCTTCCTCCGAAGGTGCAGCTCTGCCTCTGCTGATGAATGGGAAGAGAATGGCTGGAACTCAACAGTGATCAGCAGCCGCCAGCCAGCTTGCAGTAAGGGACTGCATCTGAGAGGAACACTGGAAGGAGCGGCAGATCAACTGCTACACTGACCCCAGACACCCAGCATCTTCCTCTGTCCTTTCTTCCTCCCCTCGGCAGAAGGATCATTCATGATGTGGCGGCATCCCACACAGAAAGAGTGCCAGCCTGTGCTGCGCCCAGGCACCCCTAGGTGGCAGTCTACCTTAGGCGGCTGCCTAGTTTGCCTGTGTGAAAGCACCTGCCCTACATAAATGTGGTTTCAGTCCTGCATAATTACAGAAACAGAAGTTTATAAAAATTGGAGCAGCCAAAATCTGAAAGAATAGTGTGTGACAACCAATCAGCTTCTACCTCCATTTGCAAAGATTAACTGAACAAGCTGAGGCTAGAAGCTGATTGGTTACTTTGCACAGTTGCTCCAGATTCTGTCTGTTCCAGTTTTGAAAAAGTCCTCCTGTGTCTATAATGCTAGCCTCTGCCCTGTGTAATTTGCTGTCTTTTCATTTTTTTTTGTGCTGTGCTGCAGATTAAGTTCTGGTTCACATATGCGGATTGGACGAACTTCATCCAACCCGCATGACATGTGAAATAACATTGCTTCCTATGGTTCCTGTATGCATATGTCCGGTGCACTGGTGGTGTGGATTCAAAAAGAGTCCTGTTCAATTTCTGAGCAGTGCAGTCCAGATCAGGTGCGGATTACAGGCTATTGACTTCTATGGGAACCGCTTCTAAACAGGATAAAATCCTGACCTGAACCTGATCTAAAACTGTCCTGGACCTGGCGTAAAGCTGACCTGAATGGCTGAACAAATACTTTATCAATTAGCTGTGAAACCTGAGCTTCAATCCACACTGCACATGTGTGAATCAGCACTAAGATGTTTATCAATACACTGGTGGGATTTACTAAAACTGGAATGTGCAAAATCCGGAGCAGCTCTGCATGGTAGCCAATCAGCTTCTAAGGCTGGCCATACATTATACAATTTTCTTGAGATTTTTGCTTTAGATTTACCAAAAATCATATAATAGGTGGTCAAACCTAACAACACTTTCAATTGTATCCAATTAGGCGGGCTCTTGCACTACATAGTTGAAGGTAAATCTAAAGGAAATCGGGCAGAAATTGGACAGAAAATTGTATAGTGTATGGCCAGCCTAACTTCAGCTTGTTCAGTAAAGCTTTGACAATACAAAAAAGCTGGAAACTGATTGGTTTCTATGAAGAGCTGCACTAGATTTTGCACTCTCCACTGTTAGTAAATCCACCTCTTCTGTGTATTATTTAGTGATTTACCCTTCTTGTTTGCCAGCTTTTGTATGTAGAATTACAGTTATTACCAGTGGCCATTCAGTACTAATGAAGGAAGACAGGGCAGAACATCAGCGATTGCAGCCCGTTATGTGGAGTGACACAATCAGGTTATGGCATAGTATGTGAAAAGGTGTCAATAAACCTAACCTATTCAACAAACCGCAAATACTGATTCAATGTGATTGGGGCCTAAAGAAGAACTCCAGGTATAGATAGGTTTTACATACATTTTTCCAGCTTGGACCAACATAAATGTGGGGGAGATTTACTAAAACTGGTGCACACAGAATTTGGTGCAACTGTGCATAGTAACCAATCAGCTTCCAGGTTTTATTATCAAAGCTTAATTGAACAAGGTGAAGTTAGAAGCTGATTGGTTACTATGCAAAACTGCACCAGATTCGGAGTGCTCCAGTTTTAGTAAATCTCCCCTCTATATACTGTACCATACCTAAGGGCAGCGCAGTGGATAAATGGTTAGCACTTCCGCCTGGCAGTACTAGGGTTGTTGGTTTAAATCCCAACCACAACACCACCTGCCTGGAGTTTGCATGTTCTCCCTGTGCCTGCGTGGGTTTCCTCCGGTTTCCTCCCACACTCCAAAGACATGCTGGTAGGTGAATTGGCTCCTGTCTAAATTGGCCCTTGTATGTGTGTGTATGAATGTGAGTTAGGGACCTTAGATTGTATGCCCCTTGAGGGTTAGGGACTGATGTGAATGTACAATATATATGTAAAGCACTGCGTAAATTGACGGTGCTATATAAGTACCTATAATAAATAAATAAATACCTGGCTGATGTCCTTGGAAGCTGAAATTAATTGAAGTAGACGCCACTCCAGTGATCTCCACTTCCAGGTCCCAAGCCCTGATGCATTGTGAATACAGAAGGTCGACAGCAAGAGCACCATTCAGAGAACTGTCCAAATTTCAATCCATCTATGGCCAGCTTTAGGGTGCTAACTAAACTTATCAATTAAAAAAAAAATCCTGATTGGGATGGATATCTAGAGACAGCGCTCCTTGGATTAACCACTTGATCTCCAGAGGATTTACCCCCCTTAATGACCAGGCCTCTTTTTGCTACTCGGCACTGCACTAATTTAACTGATAATTGCGCAGTCATGCAATGCTGCACCCAAATGAAATTTACGTCCTTTTTTCACACAAATAGAGCTTTCTTTCGGTGGTATTTGATCACCTGTGCGCTTTTTATTTTTCACACTATAAACAAAAAAAGGCCAAAAATTTGGAAGAAAAACAATATTTTTTACTTTCAGCTATAAAAAATATATAGTAAACTCAAAGTTGGTTATAAATTTAGGCCAAAATTTATTCTGCTACATGTTTTTGGTAAAAAAAATCCCAATAAGTGTATATTGATTGCTTTGTGTGGAAGTTATAGCGTCTACAAACTATGGTATAGATACTGCAATTTACGTCATTTTTTTTGCTATACAGCGCTGCGCTAGTTTAACGGACAATTGCGCGGTCATGCAATGCGGTACATAAATGAAATTTACATTCTTTTTTTCCCCACAAATTGAGCTTTCTTTCGGTGGTATTTGATTGCCTGTGCGGTTTTTATTTTTTGCGCTATAAAAAAAATGGCTGACAATTTTGAGGAAAAAAAACAATATTTTGGACTTTTTGCTATAAAACATGTCCAGTAAAAAAAAAATTAAAAATCAAATTTAGTCATAAATTTCTGCCAAAATGCATTCTGCGACATGTCTTTGCTAAAAAAAAAAACCCAATACGTGTAAATTAATTGGTTTACGTGAAAGTTATAGCGTTTACAAATGGCGGGAAAGATACTGGGATTTTTAGTTTTTTTTTATACTAATAATGGCAGCGATCAGTGACTTATGGCGGCAATCAGCGACTTATGGCGGGACTGCGGCGGACATTCTGACATTGGGGGGTACTGACTTGGGGTCACTGACATCCCCAGTGACACCAATACAGTGATCAGTGCAAAAATAAAAACACTGACACTGTACTAATGGCACTGGGGAAGAAGGGGTTAAGTTTATTTTTCAGGGAAAGGGTTAAATGTGTGAGGGGAGTGTTTTACTAGGGGGCAGGGGTGTGTACTGCAGGGAACACCGCTGATCAGGAGAGAGAAACTCTTCTGTCCCGATCAGCGTGTCCTGGAGCTGTCAGGGAACTGACAGAAAGCACAGCTACTGCAGCTGTGCTCTCTGTCAGCGATTGCCGCCGATCACCAGGATATAGCCGGTAATGACCGGCTGTGACCCGGCGACTGACATCCGCGGCTGTGATCGGCGGGACAGGTAGGGCGGCGGCGCGCCTCGCGCACTCCCCCTACCTGTTCTAAAAACACATGTTTTAAAATGTAGTTTTGCCCAGCCGTGCCGCCCTGCTGCTGTATTTCTACAGTGGCTGGGTGGCATGTGGTTAAGAGGAAAAAAATAGTTTGCAACAAAATTCTTCCAGTATTTTTTTCTACTTGGAAGAGAAAGATGGCTTCCTATCGAAATGCCTATTAAAGTGGAACCTTACCCATAACTGTTTGATAACAATTAAGGTTCTTTAACCACTTCCGCGCCTCCCTATAGAAGACATTCTGCAGCACGTTTTGTGCAATGTATGATGGGGAGCCAGATGGGAGCCAGTAGGAAGTCACAGCTGGCTTCCCACAGTCAATGGCAGCGCCAGGGATGCGAAGAACCGACCCGGGTGAAGACAACATTGGATCCCTAAGCTGGTAAGTCTCTTTTTATTAACAAAAGGACATACATTCCACATTAGTAATTATGCTACCAAAATTGTTGTGCTGTAAATCACCTCCAGCATTGCTCCTGTTTCTTCTTGCTGGAGACTGCCATTTTGTTAAAAACTCTCCCCCTCTTTCTCGTCTCAAAAACTATGGGTTTGATTTACTAAAGGCAAATAGACTGTACACTTTGCAAGTTACAGTTACATTCATTGTCCTTTGTAAATGTAATGTGGTGAAGCTTCACTGTGTAAAGAATACCCAATCAGGTGCAAGGAAAATAAAAAAAAAAACATTTTTGCTTGCACATGATTGGATGATGGAAATCAGCAGAGCTTTACTGTATTTACTAAGCTCTGGGAAAAATCCACCCCTGTATATCAATTTCTGCAATTGAAATGTGTGCATTTCCAGCCTTGATTGTATTTTTTGCCAATGATGAGGGAGAAAGGGGAGAACATAAGGGAAATAAGATAAGGATAAGATAAGACAGGATCCTTGTAAATTTAAAGCCAGCCATACATGGATTAAAATTCCCTTCTGAACTGGCCGAATTTCAATCCATGTGTGGACAGGCTGGTTGTACACAAATCAATCTTTTGATGACTTGCGCACAGTCGGTGGTGCTGATCAGTGTATTTGGTGGCAGGGAAGTCTCCCCTCTGTCAGAATACAATAGGTCAGCGTTGGATGGGAGAATCAAGTCATTTTCTTTCATTCAACCCACTGGCCGTTTGAAATTAAAATGGTCAGCCCTACTCTTTTGTATCTCCCTGGTAGCAGGGTTTGTCGTCATCTCGCCTACTTTTCTTATGTCTGTCCCAAATCTGTGTTCCCTCAGCACAGTCTGTGCCATTCCTTTTGCTTCCTCCCCCCCTCAGCAGCAGTAAATCTTTAGGCTAACTGATTACCGGTACAGTGCCAAGAATACAGGACAACTGAAGCTGTACAGAGCAGGGAGTGACAGTGTATTACTGGGTTTTAAACAGTATAAGCACTTATTTTTAATGTTTGACATTGCTATGCCTGCAAGAAAGGGCCAGATTGACGCCAAACGGCCGCACATTTGTGTTCTATTGAAAAAAATGATGTGCTGAGAGCGCGCTCCCTGCGCCCTCCCAGCACACACGTTCGGCACTCACGGAAAGGTTCAAATCTCCTCTTTCAATCAGGACCTTTCCCGATCATGTGACCACCGTGATTCGCTGTCAAAGGACCCTAAAACCCTGCCCCGCCTCCAGTCTTCTGGAACCCTTAAAGGGCCAGGAGGTGTTGGCGCCAAGGGGTTAAGTTTGATGTATTGTATGTGACACCAATGTAATTTTGGAGTTCAATTTAAAAGGCAAAAGAGTTACTCAAGGGATTCATTTTACATGCTAAAATTTCACAAAAAAAATGTTGAAAACTCTCTCCGTTGTTTTTTTATTTTTCCCTTAGAGCTTTCAGGGTTTGTGAATTCCCATAGGACCAGTAGAATAAAAAAAAGGTGCTATTGATATTTTTAGGCCCTGTGATAGTTGTGCAAATGTTTATCAAAACAAATTTTTTGCTAAAAATATACAAAAATCCTTATTCATGGACACAAACACAGCAAAACTTACAAAATTCCTGCTAAATTCCTTCTAAATATAAAAACTACACTCAATTGAGTTAATAAATAAAAAATATTTGTACATTTTAAATTCAGCCTTTTTGTGAAATGGTGAAAACGGAGGGTGTGCAAAATTGTAGATAAGCACAATTTACTCTAAAAATCTAAGGTTACCATCTTTCCATTACAGCTTTCAGAATTTGTAAAAGACCCTCCAAACTAGTGGTGCACCGAAATGAAAATTCTGGTGCCGAAACCAAAAATTCAAAATGCAGTTGGCCGAAAACCGAAACCAAAATGTGCAGTTTTTAAAAAATAATATATATTTTTTTGAAAAAAATACATTTTGATTAAAAAAACAAAATAAACCCACAATATATACCCAAATTTGTGTGTAAAATATGAAAGAGGATGCTACGGCGAGTAAATAGATACCCAACATATCACGATTTAAAATTGCGCACACTCGTGGTTTGGAGTGAAATTGCAGTACTTAAAAATCTCCATGGGTGATGCTTTAAAAATTTCTACAGGTCAGCAGTGTAAAGTTACAGAGGAGATCTAGTGCAAGAATTATTGCTCTTGCTTCGACGTTTGTGGCGATACCTCACATGTGTGGTTTGAGCATCATTTACATATGTGGGCATGGCCTACATATGTGTTCACCACTATGTGCGAGCACGGGGGGGATGGGGGCACTTTAAACCTTTTTTTAAAAATGTATTTAATGTTTTTTTTCGCACTGTCCCTTTAAAAAAATGTTTAATCACTTTTATTCTTGCATGCATGCATTCCTTGTGATAGAAATTAGTGACAGGTCCTCTTTATGGAGAGATATGGGGTCAATAAGACCTCATATCTCTCCTCTGCAATGTAAAGCATTAGTTCAAAAAAGCATTGATCTAGTGCTTTAAAAAAAAAAAAAGGGACGGGACCAGAAGTGACATCGCTCCGGTCCTCCAAGGGCATAGAGATGAGTGGAGGCCTGGGACGGACTGACAACTCATGGGGCCCCCGGGCAATAGGGGATCATGGGGCCCCTCTGTCCAAACTCAAAAAAGCCTATAAAAAGGTACCAGGGGCATTTCATGGGGCCACCTACTGATCCCGGGCCCTCGGGCAGTGCCCCAGTTTCCAAATGGTCAGTCCGCCCTTGGTGGAGGCCATCTTTCCTTCACTAATCTCTATGCCCAGCGCCGGTATTGATTGTTTCTCAGGTAAAGCTGAGAACTACCGAGCGGCAGATGAGGGGCGGAAGCGGCGGACGGGTGGCGGTGAGGGGCGGGGTTTTTTCGGCACCTGTATTGGTGCTTTTTTTCATATCAGTCGATGGCCGAAAGGGGTGTTGGGTGCGTCCCTACTCCAAACCATATATTTTCTGAAAGCACATGATCTAAAGAATAAATAAAATGTACTACTGATTTTATAGGCCTCGCAATAGTTGCGCAAATGTTTATCAAATCGCTATTTTCACTAGAAATACACTAAAATCATTATTAGCAGACATAAACACAGCAAATCATGCAAAATTCCTGCTATATTCCTATTAAACATAAAAGCTAAAACTGTATTCGGTTAATAAATTACAAGCATTTGTACATTTTAAATTGCGCCTTTTTTATGAAATGGTGAAAACTGAAGGTGCGCAAAACAGCTGGGACTGGAAACATCATAGGCAAACGTACATATTTGCCAGCACACCACGGATCTCGATATGGTCCAAAAAGGTTTTTATCCCAGAAAGATCACATCACAAAGAAAAGTGCAATGTTTCGAAGCCTGACGAAGGGTTGCACTTTTCTTTGTGATATGATCTTTTTGGAATAAAAACCTTTTTGGTTCATATCGAGATCCGTGGTGTGCTGGCAAATATGTACGTTCTCCACATTAAATGTCTTATTAGGAGATAAAAGGGGGACACTGGAAGAAGGGGGGATCAGAGAGGTCAGGATCAACCAGCGTTTTTACACAATGCAGTGGATTAACCCCTTAGGTTCCACACTGAGTATAACAAGCATGCTTTACTGCATATACAGACTGATTTTACTGTTGTGGGTTTAGTAACACTTTAAAGTATAACTAAAGGCAATGCTTTTTTATTTTAGTTTTGGATAGAGTGGAGATGGATTAGTACGCCTGTCGGGTTTTTTTTCCTGTCTATGCCCCCCTTAGGGAGATTCATCCTCTCTATTTGTCCTGTTTACCATTATCATTGAAAGTAAAAGTAAAAGAAAATCACAAATTTTGCTTTGTCCCTAGTAAAGTAATAGAGGAGAAATATTTCAATGGGGACTGGTTCTGGTGATCTGGGGGGGTCCCCAAGAGATTCCCTTTTTTGCAGGGATTTCCTCTCACTTCCTGTTTGGCTATGGTACAGGATGTGAAGGTAAATCTCCCCAATGAGAAGATGGCAAAAATAAACCTTACAGGGGTTATAATCCTCCCTCACTCTATCCAAGATGAAAAAACAAGTTTTGCCTATAATGCTACTTTAATAACTATATACGTTTACTTCTACTCCTCCTGTTCTTATCACAGTATTGATAGTTCAGCAGATCACATAGCAGCTCCACATGGTATTCTTGTATGCTCAAACTGCAATTCTACGCCCGCGCTAAGGGTTGGGAACATTTCTATTTGTCATGGTGGCTCATTAGCCACCCTTCCTCCTTCAGAACTCTTCAGCCCCATCCCTCCACTGGAGTCACACCGACACAACTTTTTTTCTCCCACTGACACCAATGCAGCAGCAATTTTACTCTGAGTGACACCACTGGTGCAGGGACATTTTTTCATCACACTGATGCCAGGGCATTTCTCCCTTCGCCACTATACCCTGTGCTGACATGGTCACTTTAAATTTATGATACTGGATAGAACACTATATACAGGGGAGGATAAATTCAATCAAACAGCCCCTTCTTGGAAGGGACAGATTTTAGTAGGATAAGGAAAGTGTAATATGCAAAGTATACTGTGGTGCCCATTGATTGGGGGCCATGGTGAAAGGTGGGCACATGGTTTATTGTGACACCTTCACATCCTCCAGCATTAGCTTCCTTTGCAGCTCCTGACACTGGGTCACATGACACTTTAGAGGACTTTCCTCTGCCAGATGCTGAGACCACAGGTCTGAAGAGGAAGCAGGCATCAATATAATGCCCAATATACAGTATGTCACTCACTACAAACTGCTCTGATATGTGATACCTAATGATACCTCTGTTCACGAACACCTCTGTTCACAGACAACTCGGTTCGCGAACAGAAGAGTTTGCAAAAATTTGCTTCAGTTCGCGAACTCCGCTTCAGTTGATCAACACGAGCCACGGCCATCTTCCCTGCTCTGACACGTGGTCCTGATTTTCTGTAGGCGAGATCACTATCACAGACAGACATGGAAAGTGTACTGTGAAGACACTTAAGGTACTGGGAAGCTTTTTGGTGTGCTTTTTGCACATACTGTACAGTACTGTAAATCCCTGTGCACACTTGCTGTAAAGCTTTTTTGAGTGCTTTTTAGCACATACTGTACCGGACATCCAGTATGGCTCCAAAGAAAATTCAGCGCAAGCA
This sequence comes from Staurois parvus, assembly GCF_062004578.1. Taxonomy (NCBI): domain Eukaryota; kingdom Metazoa; phylum Chordata; class Amphibia; order Anura; family Ranidae; genus Staurois; species Staurois parvus. The sequence continues at coordinate 385,152 of NW_028318506.1, read as the reverse complement.
TGGTGGTAAGAAGAAAGTGCGGAGTAGTAATGAAGATGACAAGAATTTGCAGAGTAAGCATGTTGTTAAAAAGAAAGTGCAGAGCGGTAATGAAGGTGACCAGAACGTGCAGAGCGGTAATGAAGGTGACCAGAAAGTGCAGAGCGGTAATGAAGGTGACCAGAACGTGCAGAGCGGTAATGAAGGTGACCAGAACGTGCAGAGCGGGAATGAAGGTGACCAGAACGTACAGAGCGGGAATGAAGGTGACCAGAACGTGCAGAGCGGGAATGAAGGTGACCAGAACGCGCTGAGCGGGAATGAAGGTGACCAGAACGTGCAGAGCGGGAATGAAGGTGACCAGAACGTGCAGAGTGGTAATGAAGGTGACCAGAACGTGCAGAGCGGGAATGAAGGTGACCAGAACGTGCAGAGCGGTAATGAAGGTGACCAGAATGTGCAGAGCGGGAATGAAGGTGACCAGAACGTGCAGAGCGGTAATGAAGGTGACCAGAACGTGCAGAGCGGGAATGAAGGTAACGTGATCTCTCATTTCCGAAGGGTTATGCTGTGCAGGAAAAGACAACTGACAAGACAAGTGACATTGGACAGATTTTTCACCAAAACTGAGCCTGCAACTAAGAGACAAAAGAGAGGAAACCCATGAAGGAGATCTCCCCAATGTCCTTATGGATGGGTACTCTCCCTCCATACAATAACCGGCTCCCACTCGATTTCCTGTCCTCTGCGCCGGAAGTCGTCTCAAGCAAGGTTAGTGTTATCTCTCTTCATACTGTACTGTACTTTGTTTCATATTTTTGTGGTTCAAAAACAAACAAAAAAAAAACGTTCAGAATGGATTAACCTTATTTACATTAACTTTATTGGAAAATTTGATTTGGTTGGCGACCACGTTCGTAGGGGCCAGAACGGATTAACCTGATTTACACTGAACCCTATGGGAAAATTTGCCTCGCTTCGCAACCAGAGTCGTGGAATGAATTAAGTTTGTGAAACAAGGTATCACTGTATAATGAAGTGTCTCTATTTGCGGCCAACCACTCAACATAACGTATTATAACTGGCCTGGGGGGACTAATGCCCCCTCATTGTGGTTTATAAGTTTGAAAGGCCCTTTTATAATGCATAATGGTTAATAAACATAAATAAATGAAGTTTATTGACCTATATGAACAGTCATACATTTTCCTATATATTTCAGGCTGGAAACACAAAACTGACATTTTAAACCCACTCTACTCTGCTAGCAAAATATTAGCTTTTTTATGTCTGTTTCCTTGTTAAGAAAGTTTCTCTTCATTTTCTGCTATTTCTGATACCCGTCAAAATAGATAGGAAATTAGAAGAAATCTTCCCATAGAGAACAAAAAAAATTTACAGCAGTCCCAACTCTTCCACACACTGTCCACAATTAAAAAATAAAATAAAGTTTTGGCTGACGTTGGATATAGGCATGCTTTAGATCCATGTGCATGACCACTGTTTCATTCTGAATGTTTGTAGAGATGACATACCTGTCCTTTCCTTACCTTTTCTGGTTTAGAAATGACTACATTCTAAGAGTGTAATGTGCACACCGTGCTGTATTACTTCTGCCAATTTGTCATCTGTTCTGTGGTCTGTTAAGTCACTGGAACACAGGTCATATGTTTAATTGATCATCAATGACATTATTACTCAATTCACAAGAGGAAATGGGGATTTTTGGGATGCACATTAATCATGACAAATACAACATTTTGTATTTTTGCACAGAAAACTTAAAAAGAAGACATGCATCATGCTAGCCTCCAGGACTTCTCCCGAGCTTCTCCCATCCTATGGAACTCCCTACCCCAATCTGTCCGGCTACCTCCTAATCTATCCACCTTTAGATGATCCCTGAAAACCTTTCTATTTAAAGACACCTATCAAGCTTCTAACTTGTAAACTGCCTTTTTATTTCCTCCATCAGCTTATCCCCCACAGCTATTACCTTTTGTATTATTCAACCCTTCTTCTTAGATTGTAAACTCTAACTAGCAGGGCCCTCTGTTTTCTCTTGTATCAAATTGTATTGTAACTGTAATGTCTACCTTCATTTTGTAAAGTGCTGTGCAAACTGTTGGCGCTATATAAGTCCTGTATTATAATAATAATATGCTCTTCTTGAAAAAAAAAACCTGTTTACAATCTCATGGCTGCTTGCCAAACATCACAGATTGTCTTACATATGGCATTTTTTTTCTAAAAGGATCACCCATTTAAAATCTCATAGCTATATACCATTATACACCACACATCATAGACATTCAACACATTTCTTGGAGCAGAGTCCACATTTGTAAGGATGCATATGCTGTTTAGATAACAGAGAATCTCATGTGTTGATTTATAAACAAGAATATATTCAGCTAGTACATAAATTACCTGGTTATCTTGCCAGAAACTCTATGTCCTGTTAACCTTATGAGAGCTGAACTGAAAGGGCAAACATTCCTATCTGCGACAAAAAAAACTTGAATGAAGAATGCACAAGAATTCTGGTCACCTTCATTACCGCTCTGCACGTTCTGGTCACCTTCATATCATGGAAAAAATACAATATGGCTATACACCAATCATCAAAAATACACATGTGTAACTTCAATTGCCATGGAAATAGGAGCCCAACTAGAAATTGCAACGGGAACTTAAATAATGTGACCATGTATCTGGATACATTCCACACATAGATGCTATGTCAGTGAGTGACAATTAACCAGTTCAATACCGGGCAATATTACACCTTCCTGCCCAGGCCAGTTTTCAGGTTTCAGCGCTCTCACACTTTGAATGACAATTGCGTGGTCATACAACATTGTACCCAAACTAAAATTTTATCATTTTCTTCACACAACTAGAGCTTTCTTTTGGTGGTATTTAATCATCGCTGGGGTTTTTATTTTTTGCTAAATTAACAAAAAAATACCAAAAATGTTGAAAAAAAAAAAGTTTTTCTTTGTTTCTGTTATAAAAGTTTGCAAATAAATAATTGTTCTTCATAAATTTAGGCCGAGATGTGTTCTGCTACATGTCTTTGGTGAAAATAACCCAAATTAGGATGCATTTTTTAGTTTGTAGGAAAGTTATAGAGTTCACAAACTATGGTATAGATCTGAATATTGATCAATCCTGAAGTACTGACAGCCAATCTAATTTCTTGAGGTCCAAGAATGTCAGAACAGTACAGATATCCCCCAAATGACCCCTTTTTGCAAAGTAGACAGTCCGACGTACTTCATAAGAGGCATGGCGAGTTTTTTGAAGTTGTATTTTTTTTGTCATAATTTTTCGGAAAATTAAAAAATTAAAAAAATTAGTTTCACTATTTTTTTTTTACATATTGTCACCAGTGCAGTACAGCGTCATCATATAACTGGCATGGTGGTGATCAGGGACACTGACTGGTAACAGTATGAAAAAAAAAAATTATATATTTTTTTTTAATTTGTTTTATTATTTTTTTTTTACGATTTTTTTTCATATCACAATGACCAAAGTAGTACAATGTTACCATTAGAGATGAGCGAAGAAATGAAAAATTCGATTCGACTGATTCGGCGAATTCGTGGACAATATTCGATTCGAGTCGAATAAATTCGCTGTGAATTTAACTTAAAAAAGGGTGTTTCTAGGCTTCAGAGAGACTTAATATTAGTGCAGAACACTGTACCTTTAATTTAAATGCCCTTGGAGTCTGCTGGGGAAGAGAAATAATACTGTCTGTCAGTATGACATGCAGATGAGTGCCGTCGATCTTAGAATCACTGCACACTTCACTCCTTTGGCCAGTCACGGGGCCAAAACCAGTGTTTGGAGCCACAGTGTGGCGGTGGAGGCAGCAGCAATGGGAGGCCATACAGCAACCTATGACAAAATGGAAACCAGCAGGAGCGTGAGGAGACCTGAAAGTGGCACATGGCAGAGTGGGAGCAATGGGAGGCGGTACAGGGACCCAGGTCACACTATGGGCCCAGCAGCAGCGTGACCAGGCGGTACGGGGGCCCATGGCCGATATGGGGCTTGGTGGCACCTATGGAAGGCCTGTAATCTGCCAGCAACCTATGACAAAATGGACAACCGCAGGAGTGTGAGGAGATTTCAAAGTGGCACATGGCAGAGTGGAAGCAATGGAAGGCCGTACAGGGACCCAGGTCACACTGTGGGACCAGCATCAGCGTGAACAGGCGGTACGGGGGCCCATGGCCGATTTGACCTCATTCATCCCATAGTCCTGCCGACTCACGAATAGCGTGGCCTCCTCAAAGGGCCTGAGCAAGCGCAGGTGTCACACATGAGCTGCCAATGGCTGACATCTAAGTTACACAGGGAGTACCTTTATCCGCTTTTAACATCAGGAAATCTGTGATGGCCTTTAGCTGTTCGTAAAGGCGGTCTAACATATGTAGGGTTGAATTCCACCTTGTTGCAACGTCACAGCATGAGGAGTCGGTACGGGGGCCCATGGCAGATTACATGTCTGGCAGCAGCTATGTGAGGCCCGTAATCTGCCTGCACCCTATGTCAAAAAATTTAACACACCAGCAGTGTGAAGAGACCTGAAAGTGGCACATGGCAGCAGAGTGTGGCGATGGAGACAGCAGCAATGGGAGGCCGTACAGGGACCCATGAGAGACTCTAGACTTGGCAGCAGCATGAGGAGGCGGTATATAGGGGCCCATGGCAGATTAGGGGCCTGGCAGCAGCTATGTGAGGCCCGTAATCTGCCTGCACCCTATGTCAAAAAATTTAACACACCAGCAGTGTGAAGAGACCTGAAAGTGGCACATGGCAGCAGAGTGTGGCGATGGAGACAGCAGCAATGGGAGGCCATACAGGGACCCATGACAGACTCTGGACTTGGCAGCAGCATGAGGAGGCGGTATATAGGGGCCCATGGCAGATTAGGGGCCTGGCAGCAGCTATGTGAGGCCCGTAATCTGCCTGCACCCTATGTCAAAAAATTTAACACACCAGCAGTGTGAAGAGACCTGAAAGTGGCACATGGCAGCAGAGTGTGGCGATGGAGACAGCAGCAATGGGAGGCCGTACAGGGACCCATGAGAGACTCTAGACTTGGCAGCAGCATGAGGAGGCGGTATATAGGGGCCCATGGCAGATTAGGGGCCTGGCAGCAGCTATGTGAGGCCCGTAATCTGCCTGCACCCTATGTCAAAAAATTTAACACACCAGCAGTGTGTGAGGAGACCTGAAAGTGGCACATGGCAGAGTGTGGCGATGGAGACAGCAGCAATGGGAGGCCGTACAGGGACCCATGAGAGACTCTGGACCTGGCAGCAGCATGAGGAAGCGGTATATAGGGGCCTATGGCAGATTAGGGGCCTGGCAGCAGCTATAGGAGGCCCATAATCTGCCAGCACCCTATGTCAAAAAATTCTACACACCAGCAGTGTGTGAGGAGACCTGAAAGTGGCACATGGCAGAGTGTGGCGATGGAGACAGCAGCAATGGGAGGCCGTACAGGGACCCATGAGAGACTCTGGACCTGGCAGCAGCATGAGGAAGCGGTATATAGGGGCCTATGGCAGATTAGGGGCCTGGCAGCAGCTATAGGAGGCCCATAATCTGCCAGCACCCTATGTCAAAAAATTCTACACACCAGCAGTGTGTGAGGAGACCTGAAAGTGGCACATGGCAGAGTGTGGCGATGGAGACAGCAGCAATGGGAGGCCGTACAGGGACCCATGAGAGACTCTGGACCTGGCAGCAGCATGAGGAGGCGGTATATAGGGGCCTATGGCAGATTAGGGGCCTGGCAGCAGCTATAGGAGGCCCATAATCTGCCAGCACCCTATGTCAAAAAATTCTACACACCAGCAGTGTGAGGAGACCTGAAAGTGGCACATGGCAGCAGAGTGTGGCGATGGAGACAGCAGCAATGGGAGGCCGTACAGGGACCCATGACAGACTCTAGACTTGGCAGCAGCATGAGGAGGCGGTATATAGGGGCCCATGGCAGATTAGGGGCCTGGCAGCAGCTATGTGAGGCCCGTAATCTGCCTGCACCCTATGTCAAAAAATTTAACACACCAGCAGTGTGAAGAGACCTGAAAGTGGCACATGGCAGCAGAGTGTGGCGATGGAGACAGCAGCAATGGGAGGCCATACAGGGACCCATGACAGACTCTGGACTTGGCAGCAGCATGAGGAGGCGGTATATAGGGGCCCATGGCAGATTAGGGGCCTGGCAGCAGCTATGTGAGGCCCGTAATCTGCCTGCACCCTATGTCAAAAAATTTAACACACCAGCAGTGTGAAGAGACCTGAAAGTGGCACATGGCAGCAGAGTGTGGCGATGGAGACAGCAGCAATGGGAGGCCGTACAGGGACCCATGAGAGACTCTAGACTTGGCAGCAGCATGAGGAGGCGGTATATAGGGGCCCATGGCAGATTAGGGGCCTGGCAGCAGCTATGTGAGGCCCGTAATCTGCCTGCACCCTATGTCAAAAAATTTAACACACCAGCAGTGTGAAGAGACCTGAAAGTGGCACATGGCAGCAGAGTGTGGCGATGGAGACAGCAGCAATGGGAGGCCATACAGGGACCCATGACAGACTCTGGACTTGGCAGCAGCATGAGGAGGCGGTATATAGGGGCCCATGGCAGATTAGGGGCCTGGCAGCAGCTATGTGAGGCCCGTAATCTGCCTGCACCCTATGTCAAAAAATTTAACACACCAGCAGTGTGAAGAGACCTGAAAGTGGCACATGGCAGCAGAGTGTGGCGATGGAGACAGCAGCAATGGGAGGCCGTACAGGGACCCATGAGAGACTCTAGACTTGGCAGCAGCATGAGGAGGCGGTATATAGGGGCCCATGGCAGATTAGGGGCCTGGCAGCAGCTATGTGAGGCCCGTAATCTGCCTGCACCCTATGTCAAAAAATTTAACACACCAGCAGTGTGTGAGGAGACCTGAAAGTGGCACATGGCAGAGTGTGGCGATGGAGACAGCAGCAATGGGAGGCCGTACAGGGACCCATGAGAGACTCTGGACCTGGCAGCAGCATGAGGAAGCGGTATATAGGGGCCTATGGCAGATTAGGGGCCTGGCAGCAGCTATAGGAGGCCCATAATCTGCCAGCACCCTATGTCAAAAAATTCTACACACCAGCAGTGTGTGAGGAGACCTGAAAGTGGCACATGGCAGAGTGTGGCGATGGAGACAGCAGCAATGGGAGGCCGTACAGGGACCCATGAGAGACTCTGGACCTGGCAGCAGCATGAGGAGGCGGTATATAGGGGCCTATGGCAGATTAGGGGCCTGGCAGCAGCTATAGGAGGCCCATAATCTGCCAGCACCCTATGTCAAAAAATTCTACACACCAGCAGTGTGAGGAGACCTGAAAGTGGCACATGGCAGCAGAGTGTGGCGATGGAGACAGCAGCAATGGGAGGCCGTACAGGGACCCATGACAGACTCTAGACTTGGCAGCAGCATGAGGAGGCGGTATATAGGGGCCCATGGCAGATTAGGGGCCTGGCAGCAGCTATGTGAGGCCCGTAATCTGCCTGCACCCTATGTCAAAAAATTTAACACACCAGCAGTGTGAAGAGACCTGAAAGTGGCACATGGCAGCAGAGTGTGGCGATGGAGACAGCAGCAATGGGAGGCCATACAGGGACCCATGACAGACTCTGGACTTGGCAGCAGCATGAGGAGGCGGTATATAGGGGCCCATGGCAGATTAGGGGCCTGGCAGCAGCTATGTGAGGCCCGTAATCTGCCTGCACCCTATGTCAAAAAATTTAACACACCAGCAGTGTGAAGAGACCTGAAAGTGGCACATGGCAGCAGAGTGTGGCGATGGAGACAGCAGCAATGGGAGGCCGTACAGGGACCCATGAGAGACTCTAGACTTGGCAGCAGCATGAGGAGGCGGTATATAGGGGCCCATGGCAGATTAGGGGCCTGGCAGCAGCTATGTGAGGCCCGTAATCTGCCTGCACCCTATGTCAAAAAATTTAACACACCAGCAGTGTGTGAGGAGACCTGAAAGTGGCACATGGCAGAGTGTGGCGATGGAGACAGCAGCAATGGGAGGCCGTACAGGGACCCATGAGAGACTCTGGACCTGGCAGCAGCATGAGGAAGCGGTATATAGGGGCCTATGGCAGATTAGGGGCCTGGCAGCAGCTATAGGAGGCCCATAATCTGCCAGCACCCTATGTCAAAAAATTCTACACACCAGCAGTGTGTGAGGAGACCTGAAAGTGGCACATGGCAGAGTGTGGCGATGAAGACAGCAGCAATGGGAGGCCGTACAGGGACCCATGAGAGACTCTGGACCTGGCAGCAGCATGAGGAGGCGGTATATAGGGGCCTATGGCAGATTAGGGGCCTGGCAGCAGCTATAGGAGGCCCATAATCTGCCAGCACCCTATGTCAAAAAATTCTACACACCAGCAGTGTGAGGAGACCTGAAAGTGGCACATGGCAGCAGAGTGTGGCGATGGAGACAGCAGCAATGGGAGGCCGTACAGGGACCCATGACAGACTCTAGACTTGGCAGCAGCATGAGGAGGCGGTATATAGGGGCCCATGGCAGATTAGGGGCCTGGCAGCAGCTATGTGAGGCCCGTAATCTGCCTGCACCCTATGTCAAAAAATTTAACACACCAGCAGTGTGAAGAGACCTGAAAGTGGCACATGGCAGCAGAGTGTGGCGATGGAGACAGCAGCAATGGGAGGCCATACAGGGACCCATGACAGACTCTGGACTTGGCAGCAGCATGAGGAGGCGGTATATAGGGGCCCATGGCAGATTAGGGGCCTGGCAGCAGCTATGTGAGGCCCGTAATCTGCCTGCACCCTATGTCAAAAAATTTAACACACCAGCAGTGTGAAGAGACCTGAAAGTGGCACATGGCAGCAGAGTGTGGCGATGGAGACAGCAGCAATGGGAGGCCGTACAGGGACCCATGAGAGACTCTAGACTTGGCAGCAGCATGAGGAGGCGGTATATAGGGGCCCATGGCAGATTAGGGGCCTGGCAGCAGCTATGTGAGGCCCGTAATCTGCCTGCACCCTATGTCAAAAAATTTAACACACCAGCAGTGTGAAGAGACCTGAAAGTGGCACATGGCAGCAGAGTGTGGCGATGGAGACAGCAGCAATGGGAGGCCATACAGGGACCCATGACAGACTCTGGACTTGGCAGCAGCATGAGGAGGCGGTATATAGGGGCCCATGGCAGATTAGGGGCCTGGCAGCAGCTATGTGAGGCCCGTAATCTGCCTGCACCCTATGTCAAAAAATTTAACACACCAGCAGTGTGAAGAGACCTGAAAGTGGCACATGGCAGCAGAGTGTGGCGATGGAGACAGCAGCAATGGGAGGCCATACAGGGACCCATGACAGACTCTGGACTTGGCAGCAGCATGAGGAGGCGGTATATAGGGGCCCATGGCAGATTAGGGGCCTGGCAGCAGCTATGTGAGGCCCGTAATCTGCCTGCACCCTATGTCAAAAAATTTAACACACCAGCAGTGTGAAGAGACCTGAAAGTGGCACATGGCAGCAGAGTGTGGCGATGGAGACAGCAGCAATGGGAGGCCGTACAGGGACCCATGAGAGACTCTAGACTTGGCAGCAGCATGAGGAGGCGGTATATAGGGGCCCATGGCAGATTAGGGGCCTGGCAGCAGCTATAGGAGGCCCATAATCTGCCAGCACCCTATGTCAAAAAATTCTACACACCAGCAGTGTGAGGAGACCTGAAAGTGGCACATGGCAGCAGAGTGTGGCGATGGAGACAGCAGCAATGGGAGGCCGTACAGGGACCCATGACAGACTCTAGACTTGGCAGCAGCATGAGGAGGCGGTATATAGGGGCCTATGGCAGATTAGGGGCCTGGCAGCAGCTATAGGAGGCCCATAATCTGCCAGCACCCTATGTCAAAAAATTCTACACACCAGCAGTGTGTGAGGAGACCTGAAAGTGGCACATGGCAGAGTGTGGCGATGGAGACAGCAGCAATGGGAGGCCGTACAGGGACCCATGAGAGACTCTGGACCTGGCAGCAGCATGAGGAGGCGGTATATAGGGGCCTATGGCAGATTAGGGGCCTGGCAGCAGCTATAGGAGGCCCATAATCTGCCAGCACCCTATGTCAAAAAATTCTACACACCAGCAGTGTGAGGAGACCTGAAAGTGGCACATGGCAGCAGAGTGTGGCGATGGAGACAGCAGCAATGGGAGGCCGTACAGGGACCCATGACAGACTCTAGACTTGGCAGCAGCATGAGGAGGCGGTATATAGGGGCCCATGGCAGATTAGGGGCCTGGCAGCAGCTATGTGAGGCCCGTAATCTGCCTGCACCCTATGTCAAAAAATTTAACACACCAGCAGTGTGAAGAGACCTGAAAGTGGCACATGGCAGCAGAGTGTGGCGATGGAGACAGCAGCAATGGGAGGCCATACAGGGACCCATGACAGACTCTGGACTTGGCAGCAGCATGAGGAGGCGGTATATAGGGGCCCATGGCAGATTAGGGGCCTGGCAGCAGCTATGTGAGGCCCGTAATCTGCCTGCACCCTATGTCAAAAAATTTAACACACCAGCAGTGTGAAGAGACCTGAAAGTGGCACATGGCAGCAGAGTGTGGCGATGGAGACAGCAGCAATGGGAGGCCGTACAGGGACCCATGAGAGACTCTAGACTTGGCAGCAGCATGAGGAGGCGGTATATAGGGGCCCATGGCAGATTAGGGGCCTGGCAGCAGCTATGTGAGGCCCGTAATCTGCCTGCACCCTATGTCAAAAAATTTAACACACCAGCAGTGTGAAGAGACCTGAAAGTGGCACATGGCAGCAGAGTGTGGCGATGGAGACAGCAGCAATGGGAGGCCATACAGGGACCCATGACAGACTCTGGACTTGGCAGCAGCATGAGGAGGCGGTATATAGGGGCCCATGGCAGATTAGGGGCCTGGCAGCAGCTATGTGAGGCCCGTAATCTGCCTGCACCCTATGTCAAAAAATTTAACACACCAGCAGTGTGAAGAGACCTGAAAGTGGCACATGGCAGCAGAGTGTGGCGATGGAGACAGCAGCAATGGGAGGCCGTACAGGGACCCATGAGAGACTCTAGACTTGGCAGCAGCATGAGGAGGCGGTATATAGGGGCCCATGGCAGATTAGGGGCCTGGCAGCAGCTATGTGAGGCCCGTAATCTGCCTGCACCCTATGTCAAAAAATTTAACACACCAGCAGTGTGTGAGGAGACCTGAAAGTGGCACATGGCAGAGTGTGGCGATGGAGACAGCAGCAATGGGAGGCCGTACAGGGACCCATGAGAGACTCTGGACCTGGCAGCAGCATGAGGAAGCGGTATATAGGGGCCTATGGCAGATTAGGGGCCTGGCAGCAGCTATAGGAGGCCCATAATCTGCCAGCACCCTATGTCAAAAAATTCTACACACCAGCAGTGTGTGAGGAGACCTGAAAGTGGCACATGGCAGAGTGTGGCGATGGAGACAGCAGCAATGGGAGGCCGTACAGGGACCCATGAGAGACTCTGGACCTGGCAGCAGCATGAGGAGGCGGTATATAGGGGCCTATGGCAGATTAGGGGCCTGGCAGCAGCTATAGGAGGCCCATAATCTGCCAGCACCCTATGTCAAAAAATTCTACACACCAGCAGTGTGAGGAGACCTGAAAGTGGCACATGGCAGCAGAGTGTGGCGATGGAGACAGCAGCAATGGGAGGCCGTACAGGGACCCATGACAGACTCTAGACTTGGCAGCAGCATGAGGAGGCGGTATATAGGGGCCCATGGCAGATTAGGGGCCTGGCAGCAGCTATGTGAGGCCCGTAATCTGCCTGCACCCTATGTCAAAAAATTTAACACACCAGCAGTGTGAAGAGACCTGAAAGTGGCACATGGCAGCAGAGTGTGGCGATGGAGACAGCAGCAATGGGAGGCCGTACAGGGACCCATGAGAGACTCTAGACTTGGCAGCAGCATGAGGAGGCGGTATATAGGGGCCCATGGCAGATTAGGGGCCTGGCAGCAGCTATGTGAGGCCCGTAATCTGCCTGCACCCTATGTCAAAAAATTAAACACACCAGCAGTGTGAAGAGACCTGAAAGTGGCACATGGCAGCAGAGTGTGGCGATGGAGACAGCAGCAATGGGAGGCCGTACAGGGACCCATGAGAGACTCTAGACTTGGCAGCAGCATGAGGAGGCGGTATATAGGGGCCCATGGCAGATTAGGGGCCTGGCAGCAGCTATGTGAGGCCCGTAATCTGCCTGCACCCTATGTCAAAAAATTTAACACACCAGCAGTGTGAAGAGACCTGAAAGTGGCACATGGCAGCAGAGTGTGGCGATGGAGACAGCAGCAATGGGAGGCCGTACAGGGACCCATGAGAGACTCTGGACTTGGCAGCAGCATGAGGAGGCGGTATATAGGGGCCCATGGCAGATTAGGGGCCTGGCAGCAGCTATGTGAGGCCCGTAATCTGCCTGCACCTTATGTCAAAAAATTAAACACACCAGCAGTGTGAAGAGACCTGAAAGTGGCACATGGCAGCAGAGTGTGGCGATGGAGACAGCAGCAATGGGAGGCCGTACAGGGACCCATGAGAGACTCTAGACTTGGCAGCAGCATGAGGAGGCGGTATATAGGGGCCCATGGCAGATTAGGGGCCTGGCAGCAGCTATGTGAGGCCCGTAATCTGCCTGCACCCTATGTCAAAAAATTTAACACACCAGCAGTGTGAAGAGACCTGAAAGTGGCACATGGCAGCAGAGTGTGGCGATGGAGACAGCAGCAATGGGAGGCCGTACAGGGACCCATGAGAGACTCTGGACTTGGCAGCAGCATGAGGAGGCGGTATATAGGGGCCCATGGCAGATTAGGGGCCTGGCAGCAGCTATGTGAGGCCCGTAATCTGCCTGCACCCTATGTCAAAAAATTTAACACACCAGCAGTGTGAAGAGACCTGAAAGTGGCACATGGCAGCAGAGTGTGGCGATGGAGACAGCAGCAATGGGAGGCCGTACAGGGACCCATGAGAGACTCTGGACTTGGCAGCAGCATGAGGAGGCGGTATATAGGGGCCCATGGCAGATTAGGGGCCTGGCAGCAGCTATGTGAGGCCCGTTATCTTGCAGCACCCTATGTCAAAAAATTAAACACACCAGCAGTGTGAAGAGACCTGAAAGTGGCACATGGCAGCAGAGTGTGGCGATGGAGACAGCAGCAATGGGAGGCCGTACAGGGACCCATGAGAGACTCTAGACTTGGCAGCAGCATGAGGAGGCGGTATATAGGGGCCCATGGCAGATTAGGGGCCTGGCAGCAGCTATGTGAGGCCCGTAATCTGCCTGCACCCTATGTCAAAAAATTTAACACACCAGCAGTGTGAAGAGACCTGAAAGTGGCACATGGCAGCAGAGTGTGGCGATGGAGACAGCAGCAATGGGAGGCCGTACAGGGACCCATGAGAGACTCTAGACTTGGCAGCAGCATGAGGAGGCGGTATATAGGGGCCCATGGCAGATTAGGGGCCTGGCAGCAGCTATGTGAGGCCCGTAATCTGCCTGCACCCTATGTCAAAAAATTTAACACACCAGCAGTGTGAAGAGACCTGAAAGTGGCACATGGCAGCAGAGTGTGGCGATGGAGACAGCAGCAATGGGAGGCCGTACAGGGACCCATGAGAGACTCTAGACTTGGCAGCAGCATGAGGAGGCGGTTTATAGGGGCCCATGGCAGATTAGGGGCCTGGCAGCAGCTATGTGAGGCCCGTAATCTGCCTGCACCCTATGTCAAAAAATTTAACACACCAGCAGTGTGAAGAGACCTGAAAGTGGCACATGGCAGCAGAGTGTGGCGATGGAGACAGCAGCAATGGGAGGCCGTACAGGGACCCATGAGAGACTCTGGACTTGGCAGCAGCATGAGGAGGCGGTATATAGGGGCCCATGGCAGATTAGGGGCCTGGCAGCAGCTATGTGAGGCCCGTAATCTGCCTGCACCCTATGTCAAAAAATTAAACACACCAGCAGTGTGAGGAGACCTGAAAGTGGCACATGTTTGAGGCATGATTCATGGCGGATTTAGTCAGTTGTGTCAGGAACTGGTGGTTTGAAATCCAGACTAATCCACGCCTGATTCATTTTCACAAACGTGAGTCTCTCCACACTTTGGGTGGACAGTCGTGTCCTCCGCGGAGTTACAATACCTCCTGCCGCACTAAACACGCGCTCCGATGCCACGCTACTGGCCGGGCATGACAGCCTTTCAAGGGCAAATTCAGCTAGTTGGGGCCAAAGGTCAAGTTTCGTTGCCCAGTAGTCAAGGGGATTGTCTACCTCGGTTGGCAGGGTGCTGTCCAAGTAGGCCCAAGCCTGTTGTTTGAGCTCCTGCTCCAGGTCCACCTGATGCTGCTGCTGCTGCTGCGGCTGGTTAGTAGTTTCCTCACTGCGCTGGTGAAGAAAGCTACTCATCATCGACTGCAGACTGAGGCAGCCACTGCTGGTGGAGCTGCCACTGCTCCTACCACCCCACCCCTCCCCTGCTGCCATGCCAGCGGAACGCGAGCGCACAGGGCCCACAGTGTCTGAGGATGGACGTTGGCGCACAAAGGCAGAGACCAACTGACTACATAGGTGGTTTTTATAGTACGTAATTTTGGCCTCCCTCTCAGCAGGTGTGAAAAAGGCCACCATTTTGGACCGGTAGCGAGGGTCCAACAAGGTGGACAGCCAAAAGTCATCCCTCTGTCTGATGGTTATTATTCGGCTGTCGCTACGCAAGCAACCGAGCATGCTATGGGCCATTTGTGCCAAGGAATGCGAGGGACTCCCTGCCTCCATCTCCACAGCATACTGCCACGGTGCGTCTGGGTCCTCTGTCTCCTCCTCCTCCTCCTCTACCAGATGCTCCTGCTCCTCCACTCCTGTCCGCTGAGTGGAAAAACCACCCATTTCACTCAATAATTCCTGAGCACAAATGTCCTCCTCTACCTCCTCCTCTTCTTCCTGTCCTGCCCCCACAGGGGTCATGTGGCGTTGAGATCTGTGCGCCACGTCTACCGCACCCTGACCAGCCATTGTTAACAGCATTTGTTCCAGGACGTGCAACAGAGGAATGACGTCGTTCATCCCATAGTCCTGCCGACTCACGAATAGCGTGGCCTCCTCAAAGGGCCTGAGCAAGCGGCAGGTGTCACGCATGAGCTGCCAATGGCTGACATCTAAGTTACACAGGGGAGTACCTTTATCCGCTTGTAACATCAGGAAATCGGTGATGGCCTTTCGCTGCTCGTAAAGGCGGTCTAACATGTGTAGGGTTGAATTCCACCTTGTTGCAACGTCGCAGATCAGGCGATGCTGTGGAATTCCGTTCTGCCGCTGCAGCTCAATGAGGGTGTTCTTTGCGGTGTAGGAATGGCTGAAATGCATGCACAGTTTACGTGACATTTTAAGGATGTCTTGCAGTGGGATGGTGGATTTTAGGAACCGCTTGACAACCAGATTGAACACGTGAGCCATGCATGGCGCATGGCACAACCTTCCTTGACGCAGAGCAGACACCATGTTCTTTCCGTTGTCAGTCAACATGGTTCCGATTTTTAGTTTGCGCGGAGACAGCCATCTGTCGATTTCTCTGTTCATTACACTCAGCAGTTCCTCCCCTGTGTGACTACGTTCGCCAAGGCATACCAGGTGCAGCACAGCGTGACACCGTTGCGCCCTGCACATGTGATATGCCGGTCGGGTAATGGGACTTGGCACGGGGGTGGCGGCTGAGGACACGGCGGAAAAAGAGGTGGTAGAGGCGGACATGCTTGCTGGACCAAGGACGTGCAAACGTGGAGGCAAAAGCGTCGTGACCTGTCCAAGTTGCTGGTGCGGCTGTGCCGGCACCACGTTCACCCAGTGGGCCGTAAATGACATGTACTGTCCCTGACCGTAGTTACAGCTCCACACGTCGGCGCTGCCGTGCACTTTGGCAGAGACCGACATGCTCAAAGACTGGCCCACCATCTCTTCTACATGTGAATGCAGGGCTGGCACTGCCTTTTGGGCAAAGAAATGACGGCTTGGCACTCTCCACCGCGGCGCGGCACAAGCCATCATTTCTCGGAAAGGTGCTGAGTCCACCAGTTGGAAAGGGAGGGACTGCAGCACCAGCAACTTGGACAGGAGGACGTTCAGCTTTTGCACCGTCGGGTGCGTGCTCGCAAACTGTTGTCTCTTGGATACGGATTCCAAGAAAGACTGTTGACGGAATCCGAGAAGAGGAGTAGCAGGAGAAGGAGCATCTGAACGAGCGGAAGATGCCAATGAGCGACAACTCCCCTCAGCAGAGGTGTTGGAGCCTTGACTGGCTGATAGAGGGCGATTGACGACGTCGGGTGACGGAGCAAGTAACGGAGCGGGTGATGGAGCGGGGGCTGGGGCAGGCAGAACCGCCGTATGTTTATCACGGTTTTCCCAGGCCACCGAATGGTGACGCTGCATATGCTGACGCAACGCTGTAGTCCCAACATGGGCCCCCTGGCCACGCTTGCATTTCTGGCCACATAGTCGACATACGGCTACGTTTACTTCCTCGGGCGGCTTGAGGAAAAATTGCCACACCACCGAGTAGGAAACTTTGCCCCCGCTACTCTTCACTGGCTGACTGCTACTTCCTCCGTGCGCAACGGCACCACTACTGGCCGTGGTGGTAGGCTGCAGTGGAGCTGGTGCTCTACTCCGTGGACGTTTGGCTCCACTGACACTGATGCGACCCTGCTGCTGTCTCCTGGGCAACCCACCGACTGTTTTGCTCGCTGCCAAGCTGCCACCCTCTTCTCCTGATGATGCGGAAGAAATTGCCTGATGACGACGAGGCTGCCAAGTGCGATCAACCTCCTCATCATCAAGTAGGGTCTCCGCCTCACTACTAGCCCCCTCGGCTGCGTCTGGGTCAGGAGACAGACCTGTCTCTAGACCGGCTACCGAGCCACTCTCCTCGCCAGTACTTGTTCGCTTGGCTGCTGAAAAGGCCGATGTCTCCCCCCGTTCCTGACCGCCCTCTGTTAGCTCTTCCTCACTGTACAGTGGGGCTGAGCCCACAGCATGCGATACTTCGCTTGGTGAGGGAACAGCAAAGGACAGGGGCAGGTAGAGGACACGTGATTTCAGTGGGCTTGGTCCCGGGCCATGCCAACTAACGGTTGTGTCTGACGTACCCACCGACCGTTGGCTGTAGGTGTCAGAGGTGACCTGGGAAGAGGAAGACGACCGAGCCAACCAATCAATGACGGCAGGGTTGTCGGTGGAGACACGACCGCTGGATGACACCGGGAGCACTGGCCTCTGGCTGCGAATACTGCTGCCTCGACCCCTTCCTCTGCTGCCACGTCTGCTCGCTCCTAAAACATTGCCTCCTCTGCCACTCCTCTGCATGTTGTCTGACATACTATTTAATTCAACGATTAGGTGTCCCTGAGTAACAATTCTCTGGCACTCAGTAACAATTCTGTCTGTCCCTGAGTATGAATTCTGTGGCCCTGAGTAACAATTATGTGTCTGTGCGAGTAACAATTCTGTGTCTGTGCGAGTAACAATTCTGTGTCTGTGCAAGTAACAATTTTGTGTCTGTGCGAGTAACAATTCTCTGGCACTCAGTAACAATTCTGTCTGTCCCTGAGTAACAATTCTCTGGCACTCAGTAACAATTCTGTCTGTCCCTGAGTATGAATTCTGTGGCCCTGAGTAACAATTCTGTGTCTGTGCGAGTAACAATTCTGTGTCTGTGCAAGTAACAATTTTGTGTCTGTGCGAGTAACAATTCTCTGGCACTCAGTAACAATTCTGTCTGTCCCTGAGTAACAATTCTCTGGCACTCAGTAACAATTCTGTCTGTCCCTGAGTATGAATTCTGTGGCCCTGAGTAACAATTCTGTGTCTGTGCGAGTAACAATTCTGTGTCTGTGCAAGTAACAATTTTGTGTCTGTGCGAGTAACAATTCTCTGGCACTCAGTAACAATTCTGTCTGTCCCTGAGTAACAATTCTCTGGCACTCAGTAACAATTCTGTCTGTCCCTGAGTAACAATTCTCTGGCACTCAGTAACAATTCTGTCTATCCCTGAGTATGAATTCTGTGGCCCTGAGTAACAATTCTGTGTCTGTGCGAGTAACAATTCTGTGTCTGTGCAAGTAACAATTTTGTGTCTGTGCGAGTAACAATTCTCTGGCACTCAGTAACAATTCTGTCTGTCCCTGAGTAACAATTCTCTGGCACTCAGTAACAATTCTGTCTGTCCCTGAGTAACAATTCTCTGGCACTCAGTAACAATTCTGTCTGTCCCTGAGTATGAATTCTGTGGCCCTGAGTAACAATTCTGTGTCTGTGCGAGTAACAATTCTGTGTCTGTGCAAGTAACAATTTTGTGTCTGTGCGAGTAACAATTCTCTGGCACTCAGTAACAATTCTGTCTGTCCCTGAGTAACAATTCTCTGGCACTCAGTAACAATTCTGTCTGTCCCTGAGTAACAATTCTCTGGCACTCAGTAACAATTCTGTCTATCCCTGAGTATGAATTCTGTGGCCCTGAGTAACAATTCTGTGTCTGTGCGAGTAACAATTCTGTGTCTGTGCAAGTAACAATTTTGTGTCTGTGCGAGTAACAATTCTCTGGCACTCAGTAACAATTCTGTCTGTCCCTGAGTAACAATTCTCTGGCACTCAGTAACAATTCTGTCTGTCCCTGAGTAACAATTCTCTGGCACTCAGTAACAATTCTGTCTATCCCTGAGTATGAATTCTGTGGCCCTGAGTAACAATTCTGTGTCTGTGCGAGTAACAATTCTGTGTCTGTGCAAGTAACAATTTTGTGTCTGTGCGAGTAACAATTCTCTGGCACTCAGTAACAATTCTGTCTGTCCCTGAGTAACAATTCTCTGGCACTCAGTAACAATTCTGTCTGTCCCTGAGTAACAATTCTCTGGCACTCAGTAACAATTCTGTCTGTCCCTGAGTAACAATTCTCTGGCACTCAGTAACAATTCTGTCTGTCCCTGAGTAACAATTCTCTGGCACTCAGTAACAATTCTGTCTGTCCCTGAGTATGAATTCTGTGGCCCTGAGTAACAATTCTGTGTCTGTGCGAGTAACAATTCTGTGTCTGTGCAAGTAACAATTTTGTGTCTGTGCGAGTAACAAATCTCTGGCACTCAGTAACAATTCTGTCTGTCCCTGAGTAACAATTCTCTGGCACTCAGTAACAATTCTGTCTGTCCCTGAGTAACAATTCTCTGGCACTCAGTAACAATTCTGTCTGTCCCTGAGTAACAATTCTCTGGCACTCAGTAACAATTCTGTCTGTCCCTGAGTATGAATTCTGTGGCCCTGAGTAACAATTCTGTGTCTGTGCGAGTAACAATTCTGTGTCTGTGCAAGTAACAATTTTGTGTCTGTGCGAGTAACAATTCTCTGGCACTCAGTAACAATTCTGTCTGTCCCTGAGTAACAATTCTCTGGCACTCAGTAACAATTCTGTCTGTCCCTGAGTATGAATTCTGTGGCCCTGAGTAACAATTCTGTGTCTGTGCGAGTAACAATTCTGTGTCTGTGCAAGTAACAATTTTGTGTCTGTGCGAGTAACAATTCTCTGGCACTCAGTAACAATTCTGTCTGTCCCTGAGTAACAATTCTCTGGCACTCAGTAACAATTCTGTCTGTCCCTGAGTAACAATTCTCTGGCACTCAGTAACAATTCTGTCTATCCCTGAGTATGAATTCTGTGGCCCTGAGTAACAATTCTGTGTCTGTGCGAGTAACAATTCTGTGTCTGTGCAAGTAACAATTTTGTGTCTGTGCGAGTAACAATTCTCTGGCACTCAGTAACAATTCTGTCTGTCCCTGAGTAACAATTCTCTGGCACTCAGTAACAATTCTGTCTGTCCCTGAGTAACAATTCTCTGGCACTCAGTAACAATTCTGTCTGTCCCTGAGTATGAATTCTGTGGCCCTGAGTAACAATTCTGTGTCTGTGCGAGTAACAATTCTGTGTCTGTGCAAGTAACAATTTTGTGTCTGTGCGAGTAACAATTCTCTGGCACTCAGTAACAATTCTGTCTGTCCCTGAGTAACAATTCTCTGGCACTCAGTAACAATTCTGTCTGTCCCTGAGTAACAATTCTCTGGCACTCAGTAACAATTCTGTCTATCCCTGAGTATGAATTCTGTGGCCCTGAGTAACAATTCTGTGTCTGTGCGAGTAACAATTCTGTGTCTGTGCAAGTAACAATTTTGTGTCTGTGCGAGTAACAATTCTCTGGCACTCAGTAACAATTCTGTCTGTCCCTGAGTAACAATTCTCTGGCACTCAGTAACAATTCTGTCTGTCCCTGAGTAACAATTCTCTGGCACTCAGTAACAATTCTGTCTATCCCTGAGTATGAATTCTGTGGCCCTGAGTAACAATTCTGTGTCTGTGCGAGTAACAATTCTGTGTCTGTGCAAGTAACAATTTTGTGTCTGTGCGAGTAACAATTCTCTGGCACTCAGTAACAATTCTGTCTGTCCCTGAGTAACAATTCTCTGGCACTCAGTAACAATTCTGTCTGTCCCTGAGTAACAATTCTCTGGCACTCAGTAACAATTCTGTCTGTCCCTGAGTAACAATTCTCTGGCACTCAGTAACAATTCTGTCTGTCCCTGAGTAACAATTCTCTGGCACTCAGTAACAATTCTGTCTGTCCCTGAGTATGAATTCTGTGGCCCTGAGTAACAATTCTGTGTCTGTGCGAGTAACAATTCTGTGTCTGTGCAAGTAACAATTTTGTGTCTGTGCGAGTAACAAATCTCTGGCACTCAGTAACAATTCTGTCTGTCCCTGAGTAACAATTCTCTGGCACTCAGTAACAATTCTGTCTGTCCCTGAGTAACAATTCTCTGGCACTCAGTAACAATTCTGTCTGTCCCTGAGTATGAATTCTGTGGCCCTGAGTAACAATTCTGTGTCTGTGCGAGTAACAATTCTGTGTCTGTGCAAGTAACAATTTTGTGTCTGTGCGAGTAACAATTCTCTGGCACTCAGTAACAATTCTGTCTGTCCCTGAGTAACAATTCTCTGGCACTCAGTAACAATTCTGTCTGTCCCTGAGTAACAATTCTCTGGCACTCAGTAACAATTCTGTCTATCCCTGAGTATGAAATCTGTGGCCCTGAGTAACAATTCTGTGTCTGTGCGAGTAACAATTCTGTGTCTGTGCAAGTAACAATTTTGTGTCTGTGCGAGTAACAATTTTCTGGCACTCAGTAACAATTCTGTCTGTCCCTGAGTAACAATTCTCTGGCACTCAGTAACAATTCTGTCTGTCCCTGAGTAACAATTCTCTGGCACTCAGTAACAATTCTGTCTGTCCCTGAGTATGAATTCTGTGGCCCTGAGTAACAATTCTGTGTCTGTGCGAGTAACAATTCTGTGTCTGTGCAAGTAACAATTTTGTGTCTGTGCGAGTAACAATTCTCTGGCACTCAGTAACAATTCTGTCTGTCCCTGAGTAACAATTCTCTGGCACTCAGTAACAATTCTGTCTGTCCCTGAGTAACAATTCTCTGGCACTCAGTAACAATTCTGTCTGTCCCTGAGTATGAATTCTGTGGCCCTGAGTAACAATTCTGTGTCTGTGCGAGTAACAATTCTGTGTCTGTGCAAGTAACAATTTTGTGTCTGTGCGAGTAACAATTCTCTGGCACTCAGTAACAATTCTGTCTGTCCCTGAGTAACAATTCTCTGGCACTCAGTAACAATTCTGTCTGTCCCTGAGTAACAATTCTCTGGCACTCAGTAACAATTCTGTCTGTCCCTGAGTAACAATTCTCTGGCACTCAGTAACAATTCTGTCTGTCCCTGAGTAACAATTCTCTGGCACTCAGTAACAATTCTGTCTGTCCCTGAGTAACAATTCTCTGGCACTCAGTAACAATTCTGTCTGTCCCTGAGTAACAATTCTCTGGCACTCAGTAACAATTCTGTCTGTCCCTGAGTAACAATTCTCTGGCACTCAGTAACAATTCTGTCTGTCCCTGAGTAACAATTCTGTCTGTCCCTGAGAATGAATTCTGTGGCCCTAAGAATTCTCTGGCACTCAGTAACAATTCTGTCTGTCCCTGAGTAACAATTCTCTGGCACTCAGTAACAATTCTGTCTGTCCCTGAGTAAAAATTCTGTGGCCCTAATAACGTTTCTGTGGCCCTAAGTAACAATTCTCTGGCACTGAGTAACAATTCTGTCTGTCCCTGAGTATGAATTCTGTGGCCCTAACTAGCGTTTCTTTGTCCCTAAATAACGATTCTGTGGCCCTCATTAACAAGTCTGTGTCCCTGAGTAATGGTTCTCTGTCCCTAAGTAACTTCTCTCTGTCCCCAATTCTCGTTTCTGTGGCCCTAACTCTGTCCCTGTCCCTAGTACAGAGCGGTCTGCCTCTGTTCAATGACTGCAGGCAAATGAAGATTTCCAAAATGGCCGCTATATATACCTCGACCATTACACAGTGCTGGCTGGCTGGCTGCTGATTGGCTGATGCGATCACATGTCGTTGAGGAATGCATTATGGGGCAGCGCGCCTTGTCTGCGCGCCTTCCCCGACATCCCCGCTCCGTCGCCGCACATGTCAGCCGCCATTTTCGGAAAAATTTCGATTCGCGCGTCCGAATTAGGCTGTTTTTCGGATTCGGCACGAATCGAAATTTTTCCGATATTCGACTCGAATTCCACTTCGGATACTTCGATTCGCTCATCTCTAGTTACCATAGTAACATTGTACTACTTTGGGGAAGTGATCAGTATTTTTTTTTTACACAATTAGAATTACTTTGCTAAAAGCAAGCATTTACCTGAATGACATTGATTCATTCAGGGTTTTTTTTTTTTTTGTGCTTAGCTGTGATTTGGCCACAGCTAATCACATGACATGTGCATGTGATTAGCTTCGACCATTCACAGCTAGGCAGTAGTATACAATGGATGGCATGAATGAAGCCATCCATTGTATACAACTGATTGGTTACAGCAGGTCACATGGTACCGGCAATGGGGCCGATACTCAGATCTGTCATCGGCCGTGTCCGAGGTACACAGCCGGTAACAGATCGCGCCGCTCTGCAGGAGCGCAATCTGTGCATGTGTGGAAGGACGCCATATGGCGTCCATCCGGAACGCTGATGACATTTGCCGCCCGCCATTCGGCCATAGGGCGGGCGGCAAATGGTTAAGGCATTGGTGTAATCCTGGTAATAATAAACCGTAGATCAATAGTTGTGGCCGGAAGACACAGTCCTCCAGTATAAATGAAGTATAGGCTAATAAGCCTTTACAAGGCAATAGATAAAGAATAAAGATCCTTGAAGATGTATAGTCCAGCAGCAATATTTATTCTATCCTATTTTGTCTAGATGGATGTGTGATGTCCATTGTTTCCTTTCTTATGGTTGTGAACGTATAGGTCAAATAGATCTTTGTTACATTATACCTATACATCCTAAAGCATTTAACAGGTAAAATTGCCCAAAGTTTATCTCAACCTATTGATTTATGATCTCTTCATAGTTTCTGTTAAATTTAATTAATCTTTTTTTGTTTATCCCATTGTGCCTAGATGATATATGATGCCCATTATATCCTCTACAACTGTTTTGGACTTGTAGACCAATTTAGATTTTTTAGGTCATTTTCTTCTAGCTCTGAGCTTTCACATCCAGGGTGAGCCATTGAGTCCCATATATATGTATATATATTTGATTAAATATCCTGTATTGGATATATTAAAGTTGTTTGGTAATTGAACAGTTTTTTTAAAAATACTTTTAGACTGCCTTGGAGGTAGAAATTTACTCAAATCTCCCCTGAAGAAGCCCGTGAGGGCGAAACATGTAGGGAGTATACTACATTTACCTAACCAAGTCTGAATCTCAGTTGGTATTCTTAGAATTGAAATTGTTTTTATGTTCTTGTATCTTTTCCTTTCTTGTTTTACCAAAATACGAAATAAAAATTATATAATGTCTATGCACCCTGAAAGTCCCATCTTCTCTATTGATTATTTGCAATTTTAAGGGATGTGGTGCAATAATCATATCTGGTCACTCGCTCGCCACTTCACTGTTTCGTATAGCCATATTGTATTTTCTCCATGATATGTTTATCCCCACCATGGTGGTGCACCCTGATGTGTTTTTGCTGTCTGTGCAAAAGATCTGTGAGTTGTTGCCCCTGCAGAATAGCATTACTTATGGCCTAGCCATGATGTCTCTCTTTTTTATTTTTTTGTCTTAAGGTTGCTCTGTGTATTGTCTTAAATTGAGGTGATGGCTTTTTGCAGTCTTTACTCAATTGTCTTCCACGTGCAATTTTGTTAATAAAAGCATATTTTGATGATTATTTGAGTATCGCATTGTCCTTTATGTAGCTGCTTTTCTTGTGAATTCTTCATTCATGTTCTTTTGTTGCAGACTGTTTTGGTTATTGGGCAAATTTTGTACCAATTACTTTTTAAGCCTCTATTCTTATGCTTATTTACAAACATTCCTATCTGCCTTCTAAGCTCTTTTCAGTAAATTACTAATTCCTCTCCCCCATGTAATGGAAAGGAAGATCTAATAGTTGTCCAAATCAGAAAAGCTGCTTAGGTGATAACCAGGGCCCCCTTCATAGATACATTAGAGGAGCGAGCAAAGCCACATACAGTAAATGTAGGAAGTGTGTTATTTGCAGGATTAACACATGAAAATAAAGGATGCAAGATGCAAAAAAACTAATGTAGCCACCATATCTAAGGACCTAGTTGAAGACCAAGCGATAAGAGGGCTTCCCTTGTGGCTAAGCTCCAGGCACCCCGGAAGGTGAGGACAAGTAGTGCAAGCCTGGCATGGTCCGGAGGGTTAGCCAGAGTCATACACAGATGAACAGAAGAAGCAGAATTCATGAAGCAAGCTGAGGTCAAAACCGGGAAGCAGACATAAGATCAGTCCAGGAGCAAGCCAAGTTGGTAAGAGAGAATCCACAAACACAGGCTTCACAGGCACAAGTGCATTGGAGAGCCGAAGATCAACCAGCAATCTCTGGAGGCAGCTGAGTACCTTGTAAAGGCCATTTGGTGCCAGTCCTGCATGAGGGCATGAGCCGGCACATTCCTAATGTGTCCTTGCGCATTTCCTATGCACCGGTGTGCATTCTTGTGCAATCTAATGCAGCCATGTAATATACTGTCATGGATGCCAGGTCTTCATCCAAGCGCATGTTTGCTTTTATTCTGGACAACATCCTGACATCAGCACATATAAAAGGGTCACCAAAGGTGCAACAAGGGCAGCTTAAAAGTGGATAAGTCTGGGGCTACACTGCCTGTAATGCACAGAGGTAACCATGCTAGGTCCAAGTCTGCCTGCAGGACTTTCTCTAGATAAGCAGCCCCAATTAAATTGTAGATGGTGAAATTTGTGTAGATTAAGGTGAGAAAAAGGCACAGTCTCTGGACAATTACTTCTGCCAGCTGACATTGGGGTCCTTAAAGGTGGTGCACTACTAGTGAAGGTTGGATGTCTCTGCCTGTGTTCCGTTAAGGAAGCAATCTCTGTAAGGTGTGATTGATTGAGGGTTATTCGAAAAAAAAAACTAACAGTAACAAGAAGTGAGACAGATTCCGAGATTTAGTTTGGAAGCATGGGGTCAATCTTCAGTAGATACTTTGATAGCAGACAATGGTGGGTTATACTTGCAGGACAGTAACCCAGGGAGTGGGAGGGTAACGCTATGACAGGTATAGAAGTCTCAGTCCGTGCTGTACAGTATGTGTAATGAGTTAAGAACCTTCTCACCAATCCTGCGCTTCAGGCTTGGATGTTGGTGGTGGAGGAGCCACACGTGGATGGGTGACTTGAGCTCTGACAATCCTGCACTGTAATGCTGGAGGTGCAGGTGATGAGCGGTGAACCCTCACTGGAATACTGGAGGTGCAGCTGGCTAGGCTATACTTGTGGTTAAGTTCTTGGTCGGGCTGAGCTTTAGCCTGGATGTCTGTACTCTTCCTCGCCCTGGCGCCAACTACATTGACACTTTGAATCTCTCCACGCCTCCCTTGACTGCATGGCTCCCTGGGAACTGTAGTTTCCTTTCAGTCCTGGAGCAATACCATCTGCATACAGTGGAACTACACCTCCCACAATACTTTTCAGCAGTATTTCCTTTTATATAGTCCAATGCTGCCTGATCAGTGGAAGGCACATAAAGGACATTATGAATGGACATGCTAGGACAATTGGTTTTACAGTAACAGTCTGAAAAGTTAATTTTCCCTTTTAAAGGGGAAGTTTTCCAGCACCTAACTAGACCTAGATGGATCGAAATTCATCCTGTTCGGCAGGAACCACCCAAATTTCAATCAATGTATGTCGATGCCTGTTTGACAGTAGTTGATTGTCAGACTGACATTTGTTGAACAAGCTTATTGAGTCATTTTTCTCAATCAGCCAGCTAGAGCCAAGTGGTTGCAGCCACTGATCAGTGCATATTCTGACAGTGGAGAGTCCCCACTGTCAGAATACAATGTCACAGTGTGGAGGATTCCTCCATTCACCTTTCTTGTGTGGATGGAGAAATCCATTGTTTTTTTATTTTGTTCAGCCTAATAATCTATGGCCAGTTTTAGATCTTCAACATTGCATCATTCTGCTTAAGTTTAATGCTTAGTCACTCCCTGCATGTTGTGGTTCTGAATACAGGACATAGCAATAACATAGAAGCCGCAGGAAGAAACCACAGAGCATAAAGGTGCGAGTCTTACAAAATGTACATTTGACTAAAAGCTGTAATCCTTCACAAATGTATTGTTTGTTTGGTTTGAACTGCAGCTAATCATTGCAACTGGAAAGTCCCTGAATTTACTTTCTTTTTATGTGTTATACATAATTGTCAGCAATTACTGAAATAAGCTGGGTGCGTGCCTCTGTTTATAGATTATTATTACAATAACATAAACCATTTACGTATGCATAAAATCATGACTATTAAACTATATTTGTAATCAACAGACATAATCCTATATGGGGTATTACGATTTTGGCTTCAAGCACATTGGGGGGCAGTGGGCACCCATTGGGCGATTAAACTCTGTGCATCATATCTGGTCATTTTTTTGTGTGCCCTGGATGCACATATGCAACACCCAGTCCCACTTTCAAGAGCTTGTCAAAGTCTATGGCAGGCTGAAATGTGTTTCAACTGGATGCTGTACAGAGTGGTACTTGTGTTTATGGTCCAAAACATTCAGGGACGTACATCCGAAATGCAGAATATCTACATCCTGGGAACAGTCTCTTAATACATGTGGCCCTAAATGCTATTACCACTCCATACAGCATCTAGCCATAATGTATTTCATCCTGTCATAGGGGGGAGCTTGTCAATGCTGGAATTTGAGGCACATAAGGGACATCATGATTAGGCATGCTGGGACCTGTTGATCTTACAGTAGTCTGAAAAGTCAGTTTTCCCTTTTAAAGGTTTGCCAGTTTGCCAGCACCTGACTACACCTGGATCGTAATTCATCCTGTTCAGCAGGAACCACCCAAATTTCGATCCATGTATGTCGATGCCTGTTTGACAGTAGTTGTCAGATTGACTTTTGTTGAACAGGCTTGCTGAGTACTTGTATTTATGGTCCAGTACATTCAGGGATGTTCTGTATGCCCGAAATGCAGAATATCTACATCCTGGGAACAGTCCCTTAATGCATGCTGCCCTAAATGCTATTAGCACTCTGTACAGCATCCAGCCACAATGTATTTCAGTTTGTCATAGCAGGGAGCTTGTCAATACTGGAATTTGAGCCACTTTGTGTGCATGTAACATTTTTCTTGTTTATAGCTGAACGCAAGGCAAACAGCTAAATACACAGCTCGGTCTGTTGTGCTTCAATAGTTTCAGTAAGAGCTTGTGTTGATGGATTTTCGCTTGCTTCAAATGGGTTTTGCATTTTCAAACAGGTCTATGGGAATGCAAAACCTACTTGAAACAGATCAGTTGCAGGTCAGAAGGAAACCAATTGCAGGTCAAATGTACTTACCAATAAATTCTGAATGATCTCAGAAGCTGCTCAAACTCATGTCAAACTGAAGTCATTGACACCCTTCCAAAGCCTATTGACCCCAAGCCCTTAAACTGTGTCTCCTTGCCACACTGTGACTAGACAGTGAATGGAGAGGTAGCAGACTGATGATGTCATTCTGCTCTCTCCTCCCATCAGCATGCTTCTTGCACAGCAGCACAATTGATTGGATCCCTCTTGAATCTGAGTTCTGATGCAAAGGGATTGCAAGAGACTAAGTCAAATTCAGGTACCTACACTGCTTGCAATTAAAGAAATAATAATGATGTTTAAATGAATACATGGACTGCCTTGATTGTGTCTTTAATATTTTCTTGGTGTTCTGCTTTAGAGGATCCATAAGTCCCGCCTTCTACCTAGTGGCGAAGCTAGACATTCTTTCACCTGGGACAAGGACTCAGTAAGGCACCCCCCCCCCAGTCCCAGAGCAAGTTCCATCAGTGCCCAGGGCAAAGATGCCAAATTATCAAAAATGCCTAAACAGGCCCCTGATGTCTGATTTTTGAGGCACAGAAAGGGACTGAGGACAGATTCCCCAGTCCCTTTCTCTGCAGCCTCAGTGCTAACTACAGGGTGCAGGGTTTAGGGGTGTGCTGTGTACAGAGTGCAGGGTTCAGGGGTGCGTTGTGTACAGAGTGCAGGGTTTAGAGGTGTGCTATGTACAAAGTGCAGGTTTTAGGGGTGCACTATGTACCAGGGGTGGACTGACAACTCATGGGGCCCCGGGCAATAGGGGATCATGGGGCCCCTGTATCCTTGTCCACACTCAAAGCACACCCTAAAAAGACTATAAAAGGTACCAGAGGCATTTCATGGGGCCCCCTACCGACCCCGGGCCCTCGGGCAGCACCCGAGTGCTTGAATGGTCAGTCCACCCCTGCTATGTACACAATGCAGAGGTTTAGGGGTGTACAGACTGCTGGGTTTAGGAGTGGTCTATGAACAGAGTTCAGGGTTTAGGGGTGCGCTACGTACACTGTTTAAGGGTGTGATATATAGAGAGTGCAGGGTTTATGGATGCGCTGCGTACAAAGTGCAAGGTTTAGGGGTGTGCTGTGTACAAAGTGCAGGTTTTAGGGGTGCACTGTGTACACAATGCAGAGGTTTAGGGGTGTACAGAGTTCAGGGTTTAGGGGTGCGCTACGTACAGTGTTTAAGGGTGTGATATATAGAGAGTGCAGGGTTCATGGATGCGCTGTGTAGAGTGCAAGGTTTTGGGGTGTGCTGTGTACAGAGTGCAGGATTCAGGGGTGCGTTGTGTACAGTGTGCAGGGTTTAGGGGTGTGCTGTGTACAGAGTGCAGGTTTTAGGGGTGCACTATGTACACAATGCAGAGGTTTAGGGGTGTACAGAGTGCTGGGTTTAGGGATGGTCTACAGTTGCAAGAAAAACTATATGAACCCCTTGGGATTACGTGGAGTTTTGCATGAATTGGGCATAAAATGTGCTCTGAACGTCATCTAAGTCACAACAATAGAAGAACACAGTCTGCTGAACATAATACTACACAAACATTAGATGTTGCCATGGTTTAATTGCACATAACATGTAAACATTCACAGCGCAGGGAGGAAAAAGTATGTGAACCTTTGGACTTAATAACTGGTTGACCCTCCTTTGGCAGCAATAACCTCAACCAAACGTTTCCTGTAGTTGCAGATCAGACCTGCACAACGATCTGGAGTCATTTTGGACCACTCCTCTTCACAAAACTGTTTCAGTGTAGCAATATTCTTGGGATGTCTGGTGTGAATCGCTCTCTTAAGGTCATGCCACAGCATTTCAATTGGGTTGAGGTCAGGACTCTGACTGGGCCACTCCAGAAGGCGTATTCTGTGCTGTTG
Source organism: Staurois parvus (assembly GCF_062004578.1). NCBI lineage: Eukaryota > Metazoa > Chordata > Amphibia > Anura > Ranidae > Staurois > Staurois parvus. The sequence continues at coordinate 355,143 of NW_028318506.1, read as the reverse complement.
CAGCCATTGTTTTGTTGAATTACTTGTATGCTTTGGGTCATTGTCCTGTTGCATCACCCATCCTCTGTGGAGCTTCAGTTGGCGGACAAATGTCTTGATAAACTCTGGAATTCATTTTCCCATCAATGACAACAATCCGTCCAGGTCCTGAGGCAGCAAAGCAGCCCCAAACCATGATGCTCCCTCCGCCATGTTTTACAGTGGGGATGAGGTTTTGATGTTGGTGTGCTGTGCCTTTTTTTCTCCACACATAGTGTTGTGTGTTCTTCCCAAACAACTCAATCTTGGTTTCATCTGTCCACAGTATATTTTGCCAGTAGTGCTGTGGAACATCCAGGTGCTCTTTTGCAAACTTCAAACGTGCTGCATCATTCTTATTGGACAGCAATGGCTTCCTCCGTGGTGTCCTCCCATGTACTCCATTCTTGTTTAATGTTTTCCTTATTGTAGATGTGTCAACAAAAATGTTAGCATGTGCCAGAGATTTCTGTAGGTCTTTAGCTGACACTCTGGGATTCTTCTTTACCTCATGCAGCATTCTGCGCTGTGCTCTTGCAGTCATTTTTACAGGATGACCACGCCTAGGGAGAGTAGCAACAGTGCTAAACTTTCTCCATTTGTAGACAGTCTGTCTTACCGTGGACACATGAACATCAAGGCTTTTGGAGATACTATGGTAACCCTTTCCAGCTTCATGCAAGTCAAAAATTCTTGATCGTAGGTCTTCTGAGAGCTCTTTTCTGCGAGGCATGGTTCACATCAGACAGTGCTTCTTGAAACCAGTAAACCCAAAACAGGTGTGTGTTTTTTAAGGGCAGGACAGCTGTCAGCAACACATCCAATATCATCACACTGATTGGAGTCAAGGTTGGCTCACTCCTGGCTCCAATTATCTCTGGGAGAAGTCATTAAGCTAGGGCCTCAAATACTTTTTCCTCCCTGCACTGTGAATGTTTACATGTTATGTGCAATTAAACCATGGCAACATCTAATGTTTGTGTAGTATTATGTTCAGCAGACTGTGTTCTTCTATTGTTGTGACTTAGATGACGTTCAGAGCACATTTTATGCCAAATTCATGCAAAACTCCACGTAATCCCAAGCGGTTCACATACGTTTTCTTGCAACTGTATGTACAAAGTTCAGGGTTTAGGGGTGCGCTACGTACATTGTTTAAGGGTATGCTACATAGAGAGTGCAGGGCTCAGGGGTGCACTGTGTGCAGAGCGCAAGGTTTAGGGGTGTGCTGTGTACAGAGTGCAGGGTTCATGGGTGGGTTGTGTACAGTGTGCAGGGTTTAGGTGTGAGCTACGTACAGAGTGCAGGGTGTAGGGTTGTGCTATGTACAGAGTGCAGGGTTCAGGGGTGCACTATGCACAGTGTGCAACAGCTGATACAATAGGCAGGATAAGAAGCTCAGTACGGCAGGAAAGAGAGAAAGTCACAGACCCCCAAGCAATAGCTGTGCAGGCAGCTGTCCAACCAGTACCCCCCCCACGTTTCTCTGGTTTGTCGCAGCACTCCCCTCTTCTCCTGCCGACTAGCTGTGCATTAAGCAGGTGGGCTAAAAAAGGCATAATCCTCCTCAGCATGAAGAAGTTCAGCATGCGATCAGTAAGACAACCACAAAATAGTTGCAACATAACCTTCCTGGGCACTCGTTCTCCTGGTCTTCTCTCTCTTCCTTCTCCATCCTGAATAGAGTCCTCCCAGCAGCCTGTAGGATGGAGAGTGAAGAGAGAGAAGACCAGGAGAAAGAATGCCAAGGAAAGTTTAAAAGTCATAATTTTTGTTTTAGTCATTTTTATTGCAAGTTTCATGAAAAGGATGAAAGTCCATAGCAGACATAACTGTGTTGGTCAATCACAGTAACAAACATTTATTCGCAATACAGGCTGAATGTGTGACAAGCAGACAAAATGAAAGCAACAAGGGTGGCATACAGTTGCAAATATGCCTTGGCCATAACATAGAGAATATAGTACAAACATTGTAATTATTGAAAAGAAAAGTGTATAAAGTGTGAATAGTCATCAATTGGGGGAAAAAAACCTTCAAGCAGAAAGTAACATGTGCCTACTAAGGCGCAAGAGAAAAATGTGGTCAACCCAAAAAAAACACCAACAAAATGGGTGGATATTATCTCATACAAAGCATGTAGAAACAGCAGTGAAGAAGAAAACAAGAGAAATGAGGCAGATTAGGGAAGGAAAGCAGAAGGAAGGGGATTAAGAGGAAGGGTAGGGAGGGGAAGAATTATAGCTCTCCCAGTCATCAACCCAGCCACCGCCACAACCACTGTCACAAGGGAGGTTGGAGATATTGTATCCATGGATTCCAAACCCTTCCGAATCATGAGAAGGTATCCCTTAGTATGCTAACCAGCTTTTCATTAGTCATGATACAGGTAAGCTTATTCTACATCAATGCCAGATCAACTGTTGGCTTTTTCCATGCGGTTGCAATAGCTATCTTGGCCGCAAGGAACATGAATCAGGATTTGTGTGTGCCTGGGCACACTTGATACAGATTCATTAAGTAAGGTTACTCTGGGATCTTTAACAATGTTACACAGTATACAAAGTGCACAGAAGAAACCAACTATCTGCAGAGTCAATAGCTAAAGACCTCCAAACTTTGTTTGGCCTTCAGATTAGCAGAACAACAGTGTGTAGAGAGCTTCATGGAATGGGTTTCCATAGCCGAGCAGCTGCATCCAAGCCTTATATCACAAAGTGGAATGCAAAATGTTGGATGCAGTAGTGTAAAGCACATCGCCACTGGACTTCTCTATCTGGCAATCCAATGGATGTGCCTGGGTTTGGCGGTTGCCAGGAGAACGGTACTTGTTTGACTGCATTGTGCAAAGTGTAACGTTTGGTGGAGGGGGGATTATGGTGTGGGGTTGTTTTTTCAGGGATTTGGCTTGGTCCTTTAGTTCCAGTGAAGGGAACTCTTAAGGTGTCAGCATACCAAGACATTTTGGACAATTTCATGCTCCCAACTTTGTGAGAATAGTTTGGGGATGACTCCTTTCTGTTCCAACATGTCTGCACACCAGTGTACACAGCAAGGTCCATGAAGACATGGATGAGCGAGTTTGGGGTGGAGGAACTTGACTGGCCTGCACAAAGTCCTGACCGCAGCCCGATAGAATACCTTTGCAATTAATTAGAGGGGAGACTGCGAGCCAGGCCTTTTTGTCCGACATCAGTGCCTGATCTCACAAATGCGCTTCTGGAAGAATGGTCAAACATTCCCATAGACACACTCCTAAACCTTGTGGATAGCCTTCCCAGAAGAGTTAAAGCTGTTATAGCTGCAAAGGGTGGGCCAACTCAATATCAAACCCTACAGACTAAGACTGGGATGCCATTAAAGTTCATGTGCATGTAAAGGCGGGCATCCCAATACTATGCAATATAGTGCATTACTATACATACTGTACACAGGGGCATATCTACCGCGTGGCAAACAAGGCATTTGCCTAGGGCAGAAATTTTTAGGGGGACGGCACCGCCCCCCGGAAGAAGGGACCTTGTGAGCAGTGGTGGACAGAGCCATGCAGAGCTGCCATCAGAGAGGTACAGGAGGATCGATGTGGGGGAGGGCAGTTGCAGAGCGATGATCCTGTACCTCTCCCTCCAGCAGCTGACAAACCAGGACCAGGGGACAGCCTGGAGCAGGGAGAGGAGAGCCTGGAGGAGGTGAGCTGTGTTGTGTTCTGTGGGATCTCCCTGCCTCCCTCCCTACACTGACGGATTGTATGGGGCTGGGGCTGCCCCCCCCCCCTCCTTCCTGCTGCCCGGAGATCAGCAGCCCTTGGTGCAGGTGTGTGTGTGCAACCCCATACAATCTGAGAAACTAAGAGAGGGAAGAGAGAGGGAGGGAAAAGAGAGGGGGGGGAGAGAGGGAGAAGGAAAGAGAGAGAGGGAAAAGGGAGAGGGGGAAGAGAGAGTGAGAGATAGAGAAGAGAGAGGTGGGAGAGGGGGAAGAGAGGGAAGAGAGAGGGGGGAGAGGGAAGAGAGAGGGAAAGAGGGAAGAGAGAGGGGGAGAGGGAAGAGAGAGAGAATAGAGAGAGAGAGGGAAGAGAGAGAGAGAGGGAAGAGAGAGGGGGGGGGAGGGGGAAGAGAAATGGAAGAGAGGGAGAGGGGGGAAGAGAGAGAGAGAAGGAGGAAGAGAGAGAGGGGAAGAGGGGAAGAGGGGGGGGAGAGAGGGAAGTGGGGGAGAGGGCGGAAGAGAGAGAGGGGGGGAGAGAGAGGGAAGAGAGAGAGAAGGAAGTGAGAGGGGAGAGAGAGAGGGAAGAGAGAGGAGAGAGGAGAAAGAAAGGGAGGGAAAGAGAATCATATATACATACACACACTTACTGACTCTCTCGCACTCTCATTGGGGTGGGGCACAAAATTTTTGTGTTGCCTAGGGCAGCAGAAAATCTAAATACACCACTGACTGTACACACACACACTTCAGGTCATGAATATAGTTTTGTTAATATGCACCATTTATTTATGGTATAATGGAAATCTTTTTTATTACATTCAAAGCTTCCACAAAATGCAATTTAATAAATCCAGGGACATAATATATATTATGTAAATTCTCAATAATCCTATCGTGCATATGATGTATATTAGAATTATTGATACTATATGTAGTTAAATATTATCTGGTTGGATTTTATTGTCATGTCATTCTTGAACTTTTTCTTTTTAAGGTGTGTCTGTAGCTGGAGTGGTGTCGCTAGATATGGTGCCCTTGTGACACAGTTGTTTGGACAAGCTCACAGCAGGTTGTGTTAACAATGGTTCAAATAAACATGTATTGAGTAACATTGGATTTTTACAGCTGCCAGGGAAACAAAGCAAAGGACTGAGTGGGAGAATAAATAGTAAAGATTTTGGTGTGGATGTGCTACGTAGTCATATTGGGACAAGACTTTATTTCATGGAGAATGTTAAAGAGATGACATGTATTTTCCCAGGGATTAGATATTTGAATGATATGGGTCAGCATTTTTTTTGGCATTTGCACAAGTAATTTCTTCTTTTACATGATCAGGAAACTGAACATCATGCCAAGGTCGTTGCTCAATACCATTGGCCCTGATACAAAATGTGAAGCATGTGGGTAATGTGCTCATTGTATACAAAAATGCTTTACGCAATAAAATCATTTCCAAGCTTCTTTTGAATGATAAGCACACCATGCAGATACGCCCTATTGCTTCAGTAAGTAAAAAATGCAAATGTTCCTGAAGCAGAATCTGTGCTGCCAGAGGCCTAACAGCCAGTACTGATTGTTGCCTTGTTGCTAAGCTGTTGCCTTATGTAATATTTTCTACAGGATGACTAATAAACTGTTCAGTTTTTAGAATCCTGTAAAGTATTTGAGGAAGGCAGCATAGCACTTTACCTTTTGGATTTAAAAATGTCATATGACACCACTACATAATTTGTATATTTAAATATGCCTGTATATTAACTCTTTGTGGATACTTGAACATTTAGTGGAATGTATTGTTGTGTTGCATATATTTTATTCTATTATGGTCAAGACTAGAAATAATCATGGTCAAGACTGGAAAAAAAGCATGAAAAAATATTACACACTACTTGTGTATAACATCCAAACAAAGGTCATGGAAGGTCCTTAGAATTAAAACCTTACTTATATAAAAAAATGTTTCTTGCATAGTTTATTTCGATTGAACAAATTTTATATGATCTCAAAAAAAAACTATTTTTTATACAAATAAGCTTTGAACTCCTTTTTGTAGGGCCTTAAAAACCTATGGTCCTTGTTTGGACTTTATATTCTTAGTTTGTTGCAGCTTCGGATGTGGCACCTTCCACTACCTTGTGGACTTTTACAGTACGATTCTCTACATACTACTGGTCAAAAGTCTTCAAGCAACCATTTAAATTTTATTATTGAACTATATGCAGTTTATTGGCTTAATATATTCTGAAATTAAAGGATAGAACAAATAAACAATTGGAGATAAATATTAACTCATGCAACTGCTTTGTTTAACAAAACTGAATTGAAATTTTTGACTCATGAAAGTAGCCAACTTTTGCATTTTTAACATCTAAACACATTTATGTAATTCTTTGGAAATCAAATATTGGATCTAGAATTAGAGTCCCAGACAATCAAACTTTCTCTTCTATGTTTGTTAGTTGGTTTCAATCATTGTGGAACAATCCTTTTACCTACTTGACAGTGTACGCAAACTTTTAAATTGTAATTCGCCAGTTCCTAGGACCTTCTTCCAGTCTTCAGTAGTCCACTGGTGGTAGTTCCTGGATCAGGCAATCCTTTTTCTTCTTTATGTTGGTATTTTAGGAGTGGTTTACCTGTTAAACCTGCAGCTTAAACATTTCTGATTTTTACTGAATGTGACACTGACTGACATTGTCCACAATTTAACTGTGCAGTTTTTAGTAGCCTATTTAGTAGATGTGAGCTACTTAAATATCAATAAAAATTGGAAAATGTTCTTCATAATACCAAAAACAAGTTTTAAAAAATGTGGAACCCATGGAGTCCCTACTCATCATCTTTTCTGTCATCTTTTACCATTTAATCTCCTTGTGGGGAACCACAGCTCTAAACCTGATCAAGTCTGACCATTATTTACAGTTTTTATCTCTCAAGCAAAGGCATGTCTAAATAGCATTGGCTACACCCCTTTAACTTCCAAGCTTACTTCCATTTTATAGTCACATCTTAACCCACTATCTATTCCCATGACTCATGCATATGTGTCAAAGTGGGAGAAGGATGTGACCATTTCAAGGTCTAAAGAGGGGCAGCTAATTCTGACTACGGTTGCCACCAGTACCACCAACATTACCTTTCAGGAATCAGATTTCAGTTTTAGCTTGATAGCACATGGTCTCTTCCAGGCTAGCACATCTTCACCTGGTCTATCAGATAAATGATTATAGCTGTAATGATACCAGGGATGTATAGCACATATGGTGCCCACCGTTATGTCACTTTTAGACCAAAGTTTTCAAAATTTTACAAAGTTTGTTCACAATTTTCATCCCTTCAGATCCTTGGTTAATGCTCCTCCATTTACATTTATCAAAGCCCAGCATAAGCTTGCAACCTTTGTCTTTGTAGTTACCAGGCAAACCATGACTCATACATATAAAAGGGTGTAGCAAAGAATTGAAAAGTTAACCAGCATACTTACTGACTCGCACAAACAGTTTCTGAAGATCTGGAACCCTTGGATCCAATACGCTCATCCCTCACTCTCAATGGTCTGAATCTTCTGTAGTAACTGCTTTGAAGGGACAGAATCTGGGGGAATTCCAACACCATACCCATGCTCCTAGAGTGAATTGGCCCTAAAGCTGAGATGTGTATTAGTGGGATTTTTTTTTTAATATTTTGCTCTCTCTGATTGCCCACAACAAACAAGAGATTTAAATCTGACCTTTTGTTACTGATTCCCTCCACACAGTTTGGGTGTTTTTCAAGCCTCATTGTTGTTACTACTCTGAGGTTCTGCATGCTTATCCCATGAAATTGATAGAATGGCTGGGTCCTTCTAGGTACATTGCCACCCTTGATCTTGTTAGAGGGTATTGGCAGGTTCCATTAATAGACAGGGCAAAGGAAAAGACAGCTTTTGTGACCACAGATGGGCTGTGCCAGCACATGATAAAGTGATAATTCCAAAACACAAACAAAAACCCTTGCAAAGGAATGCGTGCTTAAAAAATTACTTCAAAAGGTAACAAATAATTAACAAATAATGATCACTGCTGCCACTATAAAAAAAATAAGCTGTACATAAACATAAATAATCCAGTAGTGCTGTGATCAGCTATTGAGTGAAACACATTCCCAGTGATAAATTGTGAGATAAAAAATAAAGTGAAAATCAAACAATCATTTGATATGAATCAATCAATTATACTCCGGTCACATTGGGTGCAACTTGGTATGTGGTTTGCATGCCATGCGACTTGCAAATCGTATGCCAAGTCGAACCCTATTGTCCGCAATTAGTGCAGTCATATCAGTGCGGTTCCGACTTGGTTGGAGCCACACCTATTTCTAAAATAGTACATGTACTAGTTTTGGTGCGATTTGCATAGACATCTGTGTCAGATGTCTTGCAAATCGCAATTGAAATCTGCATCTCACCAAACTTGGAAATCATGCGACTTCGCTATTCCTCCCATTGACAACGATGGGGCACTATTCCTCCCACTGACACCAATGGTGGGGCACTATTCCTCCCACACTAACACCAATGATGGGGCACTATTCCTCCCACTGACACCAATGATGGGGCACTATTCCTCCCACACTGACACCAGTGATGGGGCACTATTCCTCCCACACTGACATCAATGATGGGGCACTATTCCTCCCACTGACACCAACGATGGTGCCCCATCATTAGTGTCAGTGTGGGAGGAATAGTGCCCCGTCACTGGTGTCAGTGTGGAAGGAATAGTGCCCCATCATTGGTGTCAGTGGGAGGAATAGTGCCCCATCATTGGTGTCAGAGTGGGAGGAACAGTGCCCCATCATTGGTGTCAGTGTGGAAGGCATAGTGCCCCAGCATTGGTGTCAGTGTGGGAGGAAAAGTGCCCCATCATTAGTGTCAGTTTGGAAGGAATAGTACCCCATCATTGGTGTCAGTGGGAAGAATAGTGTCCCATCATTGGTGTCAATGACACCAATGATGGGGCACTATTCCTCTAACACTGACACTAATGATGGGGCACTATTATTCCTACTGACACTAATGTTTTGGGGAATCCATTATGGGGCATACTGTTGGTCAGGTATATACTTGAGTTTAATTAGTGGCTCAGACAACAGATATATTGTTGAATGCTATGGACTTGTACAAAGCCCTCCTGCACTGATGTTGTTTGTTTACTTCCTTGCTAAATAAAAGTGTAGGACAAACCTGCTTGGATTGTTCCTGGGTGTTCCGTGTCAAGTTCATGGTTTATAACCTGTCAATACCAGCTCAGCCTGAGCATGGCACGGTTACAACATCTTTGCAAAAGGACATCCCCCAACCCCGTTATACTCACTTTACTTCACTGCTCCTTCCTCTGTAGCAGTGGCACACTAATTGGTGCTTCTGAGTATGGGGGAGCATGTGATCTACTCCTATGTAACAGTGTTCGGGTCTAGAAGCTAATCATTAGGCACAAGCACTGTCACATGATCAAAGAATTGACCTTTAGGGGTTGCCAACAATACTGATTGCAGTTTTGGTTGTACAGGATCAGTGAGGAAGAACAGGCTAGGTAAGTATTACCAGGGTCAGGAAAGAGGTGGGGTATCCTTTGCAGACACCCTGCCACTTGCCCTGCATGAACAAGATGATACTGTGTCTTTAAACTGGAGCAATTGCTATTGAAGCTGTGCAAAGAGACAAATGGCCTGAATACAACTCTAACTTGTGCACCTATTGCTGGTCTACTCTACTAAAGTCATGGAAAATGTGAATTTAATGTGAAAACCTGTGAACGAAACACTGAGGTGTAAAATTTCAGCAGGTGTGGTTTTGGCCTCACCCAAGTAAGGCTGCCCATACATGGATCGCAATTCAATCCATTTTTTCATCCGATAATCAGACCTAAGAAAAATCGTTCGATTTTTGCTCTATTAGTGGGTCAATGGCACTGGCCGATTTTCGTGGTTCCTCCCCTTTTCGGTGATCGGGCATGCAGGAAAATTCACAAAAAACAACCAATTTTCGACTCAATGATGGTCAAATCATACGATCGTTTTTCCGAAAAGAATATGCGCATGAACCGTGCCCTGGAAGGAACAGAACTTTCATGGGGTGAACTTTATGACTTGGTCAACCGATTTTCAAAATCATTGATGGTACCATCAGACTACCGAGGGAACACCTAAGCATTTTCCGCAGCATTTTGCAGAAATGCACTATAGTCCATTTAACATGATTTTTCTATGGGACAGGTTCAACCGGTGTGGTTTTTGGAAAGGGTCACTGACTTTTTTAAACACAAAAAGTTGCATTTTGCACAGTGGCTAAATGGTTAGCACTTCCGCCTGGCAGTACTAGGGTCATTGGTTTGCATCCCAGCCATGGCACCACCTGCATGGAGTTTTCATGTTCTCCCTGTGCCTGCGTGGGTTTCCTCTTGGTACTCCGGTTTCCTCCCACACTCCAAAGACATGCTGGTAGGTTAATTGAATCCTGTCTAAATTGGCCCTAGTATGTGTATGTATGAATGTAGGTTAGGGACCTTAGATTGTACACCCCATGAGAGTTAGGGACTGATGTGAATGTACAATATATGTAAAGCGCTGCGTAAACTGAAGGTGCTATATAAGTACCTGAAATAAATAAATACATTTTGCTTCTATAGACTTCAATGGAAACGCTGCAGAAAAGTGTGTAGTGTGTTTTTGATGCGTTTTTGCCTCGTTTTGCGTTTTAAATCTGCCTAGCAACAATAAAAAAAAACGCAGAGCACATCAAAAACGTGGCAAAAATGCATGTGCAAAAATGCAAAACGCACTGCAGAAACGGATCAAATGCAAACTGCACAGGTGTGAACCTAGCCTTAGTGGTTATCAGAAAAAAAGAGTCACTGTCAAAGCAGCAACACTTTCAGTATATTAACTCCTTGGCGCCTCCCGGTTTCAGAAGCCAGGAGGTAGGGCGGGCTTTAGGGTCAAGTGACCGCCATGACACGCCGTCACGGCGGTCACATGATCGAGATAGGTCCCTATCGAAAGAGGAGATCGAGACCTTTCCGTGAGTACCGGACATGTGTGCTGGAAACGTGCAGGGAGCACGCGGTCAGCACATTTTTTTGTAATAGAACGCAAATATGCGGCCACTCGGCATCTAGGCCCAGACGCCAGGAGGCCGCACATTTGCGTTCGGCCGGCGCCAAGAGGTTAATATATCCCTGTGATAGCAGTACAACAAAATACGGGGGGGGCCATTGCAGTCCTTGACCGCATTGAGATATTTCTCATCTATTTAGTCCCAACATGAATTATGGGAAAATCTACCCAGCAGGGACACAAACAAAAACTTGATGTAGGTTCTATCCCCCTCCCCCATTCTGTTTAAAGAACTACAACAGCTCTATGGAGAAGGGGCCTAATCTGAACTGCTAAGTTCAGGGTTCCTCATATTTTGACAGCTTTGGGTTTGCTTCTCTATGTAATTTCTTTCTTTCTTTCTTACGTGTGTATTACAGATGATCAGTACTTTTTTGACTGTATGCTCATTCACTACATTTGTGAGCTTTGTGTTGGCTTTCTTGGCCACTTGTGATTTAACATTGATCTAGCACAGTTTTGCATTTACAGTTGCAAGAAAAAGTATGTAAACCCCTTGGGATTACGTGGAGTTTTGCATGAATTGGGCATAAAATGTGCTCTGAACGTCATCTAAGTCACAACAACAGAAGAACACAGTCTGCTGAACATAATACTACACAAACATTAGATGTTGCCATGGTTTAATTGCATATAACATATAAACATTCACAGTGCAGGGAGGAAAAAGTATGTGAGGCCCTAGCTTAATGACTTCTCCCAGAGCTAATTGGAGCCAGGAGTGAGCCAACCTTGACTCCAATCAGTGTGATGATATTGGATGTGTTGCTGACAGCTGTCCTGCCCTTAAAAAACACACACCTGTTTTGGGTTTACTGGTTTCAAGAAGCACTGTCTGGTGTGAACCATTTCTCGCAGAAAAGAGCTCTCAGAAGACCTACGATCAAGAATTGTTGACTTGCATGAAGCTGGAAAGGGTTACAAAAGTATCCCCAAAAGCCCTGATGTTCATGTGTCCACGGTAAGGCAGACCGTCTACAAATGGAGAAAGTTTAGCACTGTTGCTACTCTCCCTAGGTGTTGTTGTCCTGTAAAAATGACTGCAAGAGCACAGCGCAGAATGCTGCATGAGGTAAAGAAGAATCCCAGAGTGTCAGCTAAAGACCTACAGAAATCTCTGGCACATGCTAACATTTTTGTTGACACATCTACAACAAGGAAAACATTAAACAAAAATGGAGTACATGGGAGGACACCACGGAGGAAGCCATTGCTGTCCAAAAAGAATATTGCAGCACGTTTGAAGTTTGCAAAAGAGCACCTGGATATTCCACAGCACTACTGGCAAACTATACTGTGGACAGATGAAACCAAGATTGAGTTGTTTGGGAAGAACACACAACACTATGTGTGGAGAAAAAAAGGCACAGCACACCAACATCAAAACCTCATCCCCACTGTAAAACATGGCGGAGGGAGCATCATGGTTTGGGGCTGCTTTGCTGCCTCAGGGCCTGGATGGATTGTTGTCATTGATGGGAAAATGAATTCCAGAGTTTATCAAGACATTTTGCAGGAAAACGTACGACCATCTGTCTGCCAACTGAAACTCCGCAGAGGATGGGTGATGCAACAGGACAATGACCCAAAGCATTCAAGTAATTCAACAAAACAATGGCTGCAACAGCACAGAATACGCCTTCTGGAGTGACCTAGTCAGAGTCCTGACCTCAACCCGATTGAAATGCTGTGGCTTGACCTTAAGAGAGCGATTCACACCAGACATCCCAAGAATATTACTACACTGAAACAGTTTTGTGAAGAGGAGTGGTCCAAAATTACTCCAGATCGTTGTGCAGGTCTGATCTGCAACTACAGGAAACGTTTGGTTGAGGTTATTGCTGCCAAAGGAGGGTCAACCAGTTATTAAGTCCAAAGGTTCACATACTTTTTCCTCCCTGCACTGTGAATGTTTACATGTTATGTGCAATTAAACCATGGCAGCATCTAATGTTTGTGTAGTATTATGTTCAGCAGACTGTGTTCTTCTATTGTTGTGACTTAGATGACGTTCAGAGCACATTTTATGCCCAATTCATGCAAAACTCCACGTAATCCCAAGGGGTTCACATACTTTTTCTTGCAGCTGTATATGGGTGGCTTTTGAGCTGCCGATTGGGGATCAGCTTCCATCACATGTTTGGCTAGGGCTACAAGGGGGATTGTTAGTAGCTCAACTAATTTACTGAAACCACCAGCGATCATTTCAAGGTGTAGCAATTTTTTCACTAAAAACAAATGCCCATCTATGCAGTATGGTACACAAATAACACTTAGTAGCATAACGTAGCGATCAGTCTGACATGATTGCATCATTGTGTGATCATCCAAGACTGATTGGTTTACATCCATTTCATGATTAAGGGCTCTTTCACACGGGACGGACCAGTTTAGTGGATCTGCTTGCTCAGCGGCTCTCTGTGTCCCAGCTGTGTCCCCTCCGTTGCTGTAAAGCGGAAACAGAGCTGCTCGCTCTCCTCAATGGGCGGGCGGATTTAAACGGACCACCTGTCCGTTTTCATCCGATCCGATCTGACGGACGGAAGGGGAATTGGATCCCCATCTGTCCCTTTTTGGTGGATTGGATGTTGGCGGTGTTTACACTCGCCACTCCAAAGAGGAGAATGGTGGTTCCGATCGGGTCTGCCTGAAAAATGGGCAGGCAGACCCGATCGAAACATTAGTGTGAAAGAGCCCTATTTGCTACACCTAGCAATTAATTGCATGTCTGAGCTGCTAAAAATCTCCTGTGTAGCTCTGACCCAAAAAAAACATATTCCAAAAAACAGACACAGGAAATTTGGTTTTTGATGAGTTTATTTTTTTTTGGGTAGTTTTATATTTTATATTTTTTATATGTTTTACTTTTTGTACAAAAATATACATTATAAAATTATACAAGTAGAATAATATTTACATTAGAAAGCCAAATTCCATCCAAAACCTTTTTTTTTATTTTGGATGGAGTGGGAAACAGTTAGACTCCCTGTCAAGTTTTGATTATTGCCTGTTTCCCCATTTGGGAGATTTTGTGTTGGACAGAACAAGAAGCAAGAGAAGCCTCTCCAATGGGGAAACAGAAATCAATAAAAACATTTTTTTTCCAGTAGAGTGGGAATGATTGGCACCTATGTCAGGTATATATGGCTCTTTATGTCCCCTTGGGTAGATCTCCTTCAAGTGTGAAAAGAAGGTGGGGGGGGGTAATATCCTGAGGTGAGACTGCAGTAACAATTAGAACAAAGGGTTTATAACTCTTTCCCACTCTATCCAAGCCTAAAGAAAAAAGTTTGTCTGGATCATCAATCCAAGTACACATTGACAAATCAGAATCGGGTTCCAGGCCATAGGTCAAAACCGAAAACAGAGGCAGTACCACATGCAAATGATCGAGTATTATTGCTGGATCTGTGGGACGTACAGTTCTTCACTGATCAGCTGATCTGTGATGTCATGTGCAGCTTTTTCCATGTCTAGACTCCGCAGGGCTTTTAGGAGTGTATTGATGTCAAACGCACCTTTCTGGTACCAGGTTTGCAGCATGGCACTGTGCTGATTATTAACATTGCTAGGGTTGTCCACTTTAGCGCTTTCAATTTCATTTTGACTTAGTCCCAGAGAGTGCATTAAACTTGAAAACTCTTTAATGGGAACCTTTCGCACAATAATGGGCCACAATCTGGGGATGACTGTGAAGAAAGCAAGACAGAATGTGTTAAGCAAAAGTAAATTCCTATTTATATTACTTCACATATTTTGAGTTCATATTTTAGATTTTCGTTTACTTGGTTTATGTGACTTTCACAGCTTTATATGTTCTCTGTATCAATTTCCTCTTTCCCCCAACCACCAACAGCACATACTCACCTTTCCTTTACATCTCTGACATTCCATGCTGGGAGAGAATAAAAACAGTCCTGTGTGAGAGCTTATAATGGACTGATTAACCCTTGCCCATGTGACAGCACTGGGCCAATCACTAAGCACCAGCACTGTCTCATGAAGATGAAATACCATACCTGGCAGTAACGGATATTTTCCTTACACCCTTTGGCTGAACAGAGCATCAGGGAGCTAAGGATGTTAGGGGTTTTACAGAGATCCTACTACCAACTTAAACAAGCTAAAAGCACAAAAAAATCAAACATCCTAAATGCTTACTTGTAATCTTCTCCTTTCCATTAATTATTTTTCTTCGCTTGCAAAGTGCCTGTAGCCTCCCTGGGGGTATTCACGAGTGTAACTCAGGGTAAAGTTTCAGTACCACAAGCAGTAACCCCGAGCTACACTCGGGAATACCATGCGGCGCTGCTCCGCGATCTCTCAATCACTTACCTTATCCTGCGCTCCCGCGATGTCCCTCCTGCAGTGTCCCCGGCAATGTAATCCAGCGGATGCCGGCATCTGTCATCTGGTTTCCGTTCCCTGCGAGTGTACAGGGGACAGAACGGCGGCAAATTTGAAAATGACAAAAAGTGACATTCACAAAAATCACTAAAATCACATAGTAAAACATTACTGTATCAAACCATTTCACATACATTTTGTCCCTAGTGCTTTGTCCTGTGCCCTGCCTGCATTTTTACTGTTCTTTCTGCCTGGAAACTGAGAAACGTCCATGGCGTCCAAAAAACGTCCCTTTAGGTCAAAAGCGGTTTTAGACCAGCTAGAGAACAGCGATAGTAAATCAGAACTACTTGCAGAATTGAGTGATAATGATTCGTGGGGAAATTCGTCATCAGACACTGAAAATGATTTTGCGACTTTGCTCAGCGATGTGCGGACTTGGCGCTATATTTCAAATTTCAGTGTTTTTGGTTTGATTATATTATTGAATTAAATTTATTATTATTATAATATTATTATTTATGATTATTTATTAAATTATAATTTATGATTTCGTGTTTCAAGTTTTATCCTACCCGGGATGTTTACTAGACTCTTGTTCGGACAGATTTCAGTGAGTTATTCCTAAGAATTACAGGCCTACAATATAAAACGCCAAATTTCCATGCAAAATAATGGTACTGCTTTCAGCACCAAAAATCTGAAATAATCATACCGCCAGGGAGGTTAAACTTGCTTGAACATATGGCTACTGCAGGAAGAGTCAATTTCGTAGCACAGCTGCCTTTTGCTCATCATAGCCCTCTCCACTTCTGAGAGCATATAATTACTTTGTGCTGGCCCAGCTCCTCCGCCCCTCCCCTTACCTCTTTACATAGCCTTTTATATAGCTGCCGGGGATGGAGAGAAGCGGAATAATATAGAGTGACGGCTCTGAGTCTGTTGATGTCGCTGATATCACATCCAAGATGGCAATGCTCTTAGGGCTTTTGTGGGAGGCTAAAAGGATAAGTGAACTTTGTTTGAACGTGCACATGTACTTTAAAGAAACCTGAAACTTTGCTGCTGCCCTTACCAACTTGCATTTGGAGGATGGCATCATTCTCCTTGTTTCAGTGCTTGATAAGTTATTTATCCAGTAACTGAAAAGTCTCGAAGTCACTAGCTGCACACTATTACAGGGTCACTGACTGATCAATAAGTGAAGCAGAGGACAGGGTTACAATCTCCTCAAAATCAAATACCGTATGCCTGTTTTTATTATTATTATTATTATTATACAGGATTTATATAGCGCCAACAGTTTGCTCAGCGCTTTACAATATAACGGGAGACAATACAGTAACAATACAGTTCAATACAAGAGGGATAGGAGGGCCCTGCTCCTTGGAGCTTACAATCTAGGAGAGTGAGTGTTTTCACAGATTCCCTTTAAAGTCTCCCATTAATAACTAGCTTTCTTCTTGGCAGGAGGTCCGTCGGATTGTTAAAAAATGTACGAATTATTAGGTCCCCGATGATCCTGCTTTTTTTCTTCTTCATGCTACCAACATTCCAGCGAAAGTTTACAAACGTTCAATTCTACGACACCTTCTGAACGCTGCCAAATCTTGTATATCCCTTAAATGGAAGGACCCACAACCTCCATATTTTGGAGTTTGGCTCCAAAGGGTAGAGGAGCTAAATGTACTGGAAGATTTGGTACTGACAAAATAAGACAAGCATGAGGTGTATTCCAAAACATGGGCCTTATGGAACATGTTCATCTTTGTGGAGGAGGGGAAGTCCCTTCTCGAGGTGAGTCACCCTATGGTCTATTATTATTGTTATTATACAGTATTTATATAGCACCAACAGTTCGCTCAGTGCTGTACATTACAATGGGAGAATACATGAGACAGTACAAAACCAAAACAATGTGATACATGAGGGGTTCGAGGGCCCTGCTCCTTGGAGCTTACAATCTAGGAGGTTGTCTAGAGTCTGATTACACCTAGCTGTGCTTCTGGACATGGTCACTCGACACACTACCCTGCTCTCCTTCCCTTTAAGCTCTCCTTGCCATCACCTAACATTCCCTTTCCTTCCTCTCCCCTTTCGGCCCCCCTCCTTTCTTTTCTCCTTTTTTTTTCTTCTTCCTTGCTCTTTTTTCTCTCCTTTCGCCACCTTCTTCTTCCTATGCTTTCTCTCTCAGTTTTTTGGAAAAAGTTACAGCAGTGTCATCCGAGGTGTTTTCTTTCCATGTTGGCTACAATCTATGCTTATGTATACTAAGATACCTGACAACATCGGAATGACTGTATTATGGTTTTCTTCTTTTGTGACATACTTGCAGTTTTAACCATTTTGTGTAATACTTTCTGAGGATGGAAACTGTTGTATTTAAAATAAATAATTTGAATAAAAAAATAACTTGCTTTCTTTTTGCAATTAAAAGAGACCATTATTCAACTTTTAGCAAAATCTATATTAACAGTCATGCTAAGAAGATTAGAGTAGCTGGAGAGCTGAAATACTAAACTTTCCTGGAGAAAATACTATCCTAAGTGCTCTCTTGTTCTGTTCATGTTACCAAATGCTAGCGCTTTGGTCCCATGATCTTTGCTGAAGGACCAAGGATCAGCCAGTCTGAATACTGAGCCTTCTCTTAAACAAAATAGATAGAAGCACCTAGGCCATTGGACATGTTCCCAACATAGAAGGGAGCAATGAGCAGAGTTGATTTCCAGAAATGTTATTTAGTCCTTCTAGTACTCTATATGTGTTTCATAAATTTAGGTTAGAATTAGTCTACTTTAAATCTTACTTTTCTGATATAACATGACATCATATTTTATCCCACCTTCTACTGTGTAATGTGCAAAGTATGCAGCTCACAAAAATATCACAAAAACATCAGTAAGTTTCTACCTTTCATCAATCAAGCATGCATGCTCTGGTGACCTGAGTATCATTTTTTGGGTCCCAGATGGTGGCCAGAATATTTGATGGATAGTCCAATTGCATCCATGCAGTACATAGTAAAAGGTTTTTGTTAATACTGTCCCCTTCCCTTCTGTCTCTTGCACTTGTTCAGCCACTCTCTTTAACCTCCTTGGCGGTATGATTCTTTCCGATTTTTTGTGCTGAAAGCGGTACCATTTTTTTGCATGGAAATATGTAGTTTTTTATTGTAGGCTGTAATTTTTAGGAATAACTCACTGAAATCTGTACGAACAACAGTCTATTAAACATTTCGGATATGATAAAATTTGAAACACGAAATCATAAATTATAATTTAATAAATAATCATAAAAAATAATAATATAATAATAATAAATTTAATTCAATAATATAATCAAACCAAAAACACTGAAATTTGAAATACAGAGGCAAATTCGCACATCGCTGAGCAAAGTCGCAAAATCGTTTTCAGTGTCTGATGACGAATTTCCCCACGAATCATTATCACTCAATTCTGCAAGTGGTTCTGATTTACTATCGCTGTTCTAAAACCGCTTTTGACGTAAAGGGACGCTTTTTGGACGCCACAGACTTTTCTAAGTTTCCAGGCAGAAAGAACATTCAAAATGCAGGCAGGGCGCAGGACAAAGCAGTAGGGACCAAATATATGTGAAATGCATTGAAACAGCAATGACAGCAAAAATGACATTTTTAAAAAATTTAAAATTTCCCGCTTCGGCGCCCGTACGTCCCGACGTCACAGGGACCGGAACACAGAAGCTGGATGCCGGCATCGGCCGGAGGAGATGGCCGGGGACGCTGCAGGGGACACATCGCGGGAGCAAATGACAAGGTAAGTGCTGCAGGGACCCCCAGAGCAACGCCGCATGGTGTAGCTCGGGGTTACCGCTCTTGGTATAGAAATTTTACCCTGAGCTACACTCGGGATTACCACTAAGAAGGTTAAAGCTGTCCATACACCCTCAGACTTTTCTAACAGATCCCACCATCCATGCTAAGCAGAGTCTTTAGGCGAATCTCCTATTGTACTGTAATGTATTGTATTGATGCCTCTGGTTATCAGAGTACTCAATCGCAACTAATTGGATGCATGTGCTGTTCAGCCATCAAAATTCAACCCAGCTACTTCGATTTGTCAATGCTGGGTGAAGTGGTGCTGACTTGGCCACCCACTGATCAAGTTTTGTTCAGTTCATTAGCAAAAGTCCACAATTTTCTCAGTGTATGGTTAGCTTAAGCACCAATTTGTTACTTTTGACTTACACTGGACTGAGGACCCCCTCTCTTTCGCCATGTGACAAGGCTGAGTTCTTCATGAGCAGCCAAAGGGCAAGCACAAACACTGTCATACATGGGGGGATGCCCATTGGTTAAAGTGCATGTTTATGTTAAGAATGATTGTCCAGTGCTCAAATCTCCTTAACACAATCCCAAGTCTATGAGTGGCACTAAATGATAGGTGTCATTGTATGCAAACAATCTTTGTTTCATGAGTATATATATCTAAGATGTTACCTAAAAACTCCAAATGTAATCTCTGCAATAAGATAAAATGGGTGATGTAGAAGCATGTGTGAAGAGTACATGCCCACTTACTTTCTTCTTTCATGTCTCTATCGATTCCTTCCTTAAACTGCAGAATAATGTCTCTTTGAAGTAGGTCTCCTTTGGCCTCATTGTGGTCTTCATTTTCCTTGCAGCAGATATGTAAAGTTAGCTGTGAGCATAAAACAATGAGTGTGAACTATCCTACAGGTGTTCACATTAACATTTATATTTGAACATCCAATACACTTAAAAATAAATAAATTATATATATATATATATATATATATATATATATATATATATATATACACACACACACACACACACACACAAAATATTGCCAAAAGTATTGGGACACCTGCCTTTACACGCACATGAACTTTAATGGTATCCCATTCTTAGTCCGTAGGGTTCAATATTAAGTTGGCCCACCCTTTGCAGCTATAAGAGCTTCAACTCTTCTGGGAAGGCTGTCCCAAGGTTTAGGAGTGTGTCTATGGGAATGGTTGACCATTCTTCCAGAAGCGCATTTGTGAGGTCAGGCACTGATGTCGGACGAGAAAGCCTGACTCACAGTCTCCGCTCTGATTCCCCCCAAAGATGTTCTATTGGGTTGAGGTCAGGAGGCCAGTCAAGCTCCTCCACCCCAAACTCGCTCATCCATGTCTTTATGGACCTTGCTTTGTGCACTGGTGCGCAGTGATGTTGGAACAAGAAGGGGCCATCCCCAAACTGTTCCCATAAAGTTGGGAGCATGAAATTGTCTTGGCATGCTGACGCCTTATGTGTTCCCTTCACTGGAGCTAAGGGGCCAAGCCCAACCCCTGAAAAACAATCTCACACCATAATCCCCCCTCTATCAAACTTTACACTTGGCACAATGCAGTCAGGCAAGTACCGTCCTCCTTGCAACCGCCAAATCCAGACATGTCCATTGGATTGCCAGACAGAGAAGTGTGATTGGTCACTGCAAAGAACACGTCTCCACTGCTCTAGAGTCCAGTGGTGCATGCTTTACACCACTGCATCCGACGTTTGCATTGCATTTGGTGATGTAAGGCTTGGATGCAGCCGCTCGACCATGGAAACCCATTCGATGAAGCTCTCTACGCACTGTTGTGCTAATCTGAAGGCCACATGAAGTTTGGAGGTCTTTAGCTATTGACTCTGCAGACAGTTGGTGACTTCTGCGCACTGTGCGCTTCAGCATGAGCTGACCCCACTGTCATTTATGTGCTCTACCACTTCGTGGCTAAGTTGCTGTTGTTCCCAGTTGCTTCCACTTTGTTATAATACCACTAACAGTTGACCGTGGAATATTTAGTACCAAGGAGATTTCATGGATGGATTTATTGCACAGGTGGCAACCTATCACGGTACCAAGCTTGAATTCACTGAGCTCCTGAAAGCGACCCATTCTTTCACAAATGTTTGTAGAAGCAGTCTGCATGCCTAGGTGCTTGATTTTGTACACCTGTGGCCATGGAGGTGATTGTAACACCTGAATCCAATAATTTGGAGGGGTGTCCCAAAACCTTTGGCAATATAGTGTTTGTATGTATATATATATATATATATATATATATATATATATATATATATAACATTCCTGCATTTATTTCAAGTAACTGTCTTTTAGGAGTCTGCAGTTGACTATGCAACCAGCTTAAAATGCTTGTTTAATTCTATTCCAAACATAACGTAGTTTATTAAAGTTAGGGTTAGGGTTAGGGACTGATGTGAATGTACAATATAAATGTAAAGTGCTGTGTAAATTGACGGTGCTATACAAGTACCTGAAACAAAAAATAAGTAAATAAAGGACATGTATTACCAAAGCAAGCTATATCATTGATAGGTTGAGAGATCTTTTCACACATGTGAAATAAGTGATATACCCAATCAGATCTCACTGTCCATTTTTGAAGACAGGCTTGGATTGGTTGTTGCTGCAATCACAGCAGTGCTAGATAACTTCAATTATGTGCCTGACGTATATCCTGTGCTCAGGCACATGCTACTCATGCATCACCCATCTATACTGAAATTTAAATTGCTTTGGATCCAAAAGAATGTATATTATTACATTATTTTTATACAATCAATAGATGTCATACTTACTTTACCAAAGAGTTTAGACCCTGAAAAAAGACAGAACAAACAACAGTTATGGCATGCTCTACATGGTTTAATTAAACACCTCTACCTTATCACAAGACACTCAAATAAAGTCAACTTAAAAAGATGAAATTGAATATTATATTCCTCTGATGTTCACAGAAGGTGTTACAGGATGCGAATATTTTATAGTTAGTTAGCCACATGGTACTGCATTTATGTTTTAGTTAACAAATATTGGTTTCTGTATCCTATACATAAAAGATGATAAACACAACATCAAACTGCAGAATGATCATACTAATGTTAAGGCCGGTTCACATCATGCCCGCAAAGAAATGCACTTTGAGTTCCTGTTCAGTTCACATGCAGTTCTGTGCTGTGCAATTTCAGCACATTATATGTGAATGGGCTAAAATCGCACAGCATCGCACCAAAAGTAGTGCATGCACTACTTTAAGAAAAGCACTGCAACCGTGCTTTTGTACCATGTGATCCAGTGCAGGCAAACGCGCCGCATTTGCGACCTGCATTTGAGGTGTCATTAACATACTACTGACACCCACTGCAGATCTCATCTCTGGCAGTTTTAAATGTACATTTCTGTACTTGCAGGGTCTATAAGTGGATAAAACAAGAGGAAACTTGCATGTATTGCAGAGATGTACTATATATTTTTTAGTTTGTCTTGACAAAGTGGAAGAGCAGTGAAGCCAACCATAGTGTAATAAATAAATACATATTTATTTCATTTAAAAAAGCAGTAATACACCTACAAATATTAGATACATTTGTGAATAGGTAGGCACTGATTGATTAAATCAAATATATCATATGACAAAAAATAGAGTTTTCTATCAGTGACATAAAGCAAATAATAGTCCCAGACAGAATATAATGAATAGTAAACATATATTGAGTGACAGTCCCATAGAAATGTAGTCCCATAGGTCAAGAATTTTCTATTTCACCACGTATAAATAATAAGTGAATTCCTCACTCGCCAGAAAAAATTTACCCTGGTTAAGGTGGTCAAATAGCGCTTTGTAATCATAAATGTTGACAACCAGCAGCAAGCTCTCATGGATCAGGCTTCCTGGTCTCCTGATATGGGATATTATTATTATTATTATACAGTATTTATAAAGCGCCAATAGTTCGCTCAGCGCTGTACATTACAAAGGGGGACAGAACATGTGACAGAACAATACCAATACAATGCAAAAACATGAGGGGATCGAGGGCCCTGCTCTTTCGAGCTTACAATCTAGGAGGGAGGGGATAGTGGTACAGGAGGAGGTCGGCAAGTTAGCAGGGGGTGGGGTAGGCATCCCTGAAGAGATGGGTTTTCAGGGTGCGCCTAAAGGAGAGGAGAGTAGGTGATAATCTGATGGGTTGGGGCAGGGAGTTCCAGAGGATGGGTGACACCCTGGAGAAGTCCTGGAGGCGGGCATGGGAGGAGGAGACCAGGGAACTAGAGAGAAGGAGGTCTTGTGAGGAGCGGAGTGTGCGTGCTGGGCGGTACTTGGATATTAGGTCAGTGATGTAGTTCGGGGCAGTATGGTGGACAGCTTTGTACGTCAGCGTTAGGATTTTGAATTTGATCCGTTGCGCAATCGGAAGCCAGTGGAGGGATTGGCAGAGGGGGGTGGCAGAGACAGAGCGGTTGGAAAGGTGAATGAGTCTGGCAGCCGTATTCAGGATCGACTGAAGTGGGGATAGCCAGCGGCGCGGCAGGCCAGTGAGGAGGGAGTTGCAGTAGTCGAGTCGTGATATGATGAGGGAGTGGATGAGCTGTTTAGTGGTTTCTGGGGTTAGGAACGTGCGGATTTTGGCGATGTTGCGGAGGTGGAGTCTGCACGAGTTTGTTAAAGATTGGACTTGGGGCTGGAAGGATAGGTTGGAGTCCAGAATGACACCCAGTACTCTGGCCTGCAGGGCGGGTTTGATGGTAGCGTTGTTGGACGTGACGGAGAAATCAATGGGGGGTGGTGTCCGGGCTGGGGGGAAGACAAGAAACTCAGTTTTGGAGAGGTTCAATTTAAGGAAATGGAGCGACATCCAGTCTGATATGTCGCTCAGTAGGTGTGTGATTCGGGCTGAGACCAAGGGGGTGAGGTGGGGGGTTGAGAGATAGATTTGTGTGTCGTCGGCATAGAGGTGGTAGTTGAAGCCGTGAGAGTGTATGAGTTGGCCAAGGGTGGAGGTATAGATGGAGAAGAGAAGGGGCCCGAGGACAGAGAGGGGGAGTGAGGGGGAGGTGGTAGCATTATAGGTAACGCTGAAGGAGCGTTGTGACAGGTAGGATGAGAGCCAGGAGAGAGCAGAATCTCTGAGGCCGAGGGAGTGTAGTTTTTTGAGGAGGAGGGGGTGGTCGACTGTGTCGAAGGCCGCAGAGAGGTCAAGGAGTAGGAGCACTGAATAGTGGCCATTAGCTTTGGCGGTTAGCAGGTCGTTGGAGAGTTTGAGTAAGGCAGTTTCTGTGGAGTGTAGGGGACGGAAGCCGGACTGTAGGGGATCGAGGAGGTTCTTGTCGTTGAGGTGAGAGCATAGGCGGGTGTAGACTAGGCGCTCGAGGAGTTTAGATGTAAATGGGAGCAGGGAGATGGGTCTGAGGTTGTTCGGGTCATTGGGGTCCAGGGAGGGCTTTTTAAGTATGGGGGTGATGTGTGCATGTTTCAGAGGGGAGGGGAAAGTGCCTGAGGAGAGGGAGAGATTGAAGATGTGGGTGAGGGAGCGTAGGATCGAGGAGGAGGAAGGTCGTAGGAGTTGTGAGGGGATAGGGTCGAGGGGGCAGGTGGTGAGGTGGGCATCAGAGAGGATCTTGGAGACTTCCTCGATGGTAGTAAGGTCAAAGGTGCGGAGTGTGGGGGGAGCTTCAGTATGAGGAATGTAGGGTGGGGTGGAAGAGGAGGTCAGAGCAGTGGTGGGGCCGTGGGTGAGGGGTGATGAGGGGGTAGCTGAGTGAGGGTGAAGGGGGTTGGAGAGAGTTTGAGCAGCGACGAAGTCCCTGCGGGTTATGTCGAGGGGGAGGGGGGATAAGGGGGTAGCTGTGTGAGAGGGGACGGGTTGAGAGGGCGTGTGAGTTGCGGCAATGTCCTTGCGAATTGTGTCAATCTTGTTTTTGAAGTGATTGGCAATCTCAAGGGCAGTGAGTGAGGTGCTGGGTGGAGGTGGGGGTGGAGAGAGTAGAAAGTTGAAGGCAGAGAAGAGTCGGCGAGGATTGGAGGAGAGGGCCTTGATGAGGGTCAAGAAGTAGGCCTGTTTGGCAGCATGGAGGGAGGAGG